>NC_060901.1:5893512-6033512 GCF_014805685.1 Silurus meridionalis | reverse complement strand
TGATACACATTGTGGTACAATCAGGTAAGTCTTTTTAAAATTTTTATTAATTATTAATGTTTGATGCTCAACAGAAAAGTGTTTACTGTCAGGAGATCGCAAGGGATCAAATCCTTATGATACCACAGTCATTATCCATGGGAGTCAATATCCATTTGGGCAACATTGGATCATCGGCATCTTTGAGCCTGTGTATGCGGAAGAGGGTAGATAGCGCTGATCTGTGATGCAGCATGAAAAGCAGGTCATAGTCACCGGGAAACACCTGTTTGCGCACCATTTGGTTGCTCTCATGCAATAGGGGAGAGCGAATTGGTTTGTAGGAACCTGGAGACTAACAAATTGAGAAGAAAATGGGTGGATTTAACATTTTCGATAAAAACTCTAGATGTCTTCAAAATTGTACATTTTAATATTCGCCATCGTTTCGTTGTTAATATATTTTTATATACGTTTTTAAAAGTTTCATAAACCTGACAGTAACTTATGCAGATAACATCATGATCTTTGGTACATATTGTAGAAAAAGTTAAAAATATTTTGATTCTATTTTGTTGTTATATCCCCATTAACTCCTAATGTCTTTATCGAGAGCGACTTACATTTTATCTCCTTCATACCACTGAGCAGCTATAAGGTTAAGGGCCTTTCTCAGGGGCCCAGGAGTCTCAGGGGCCCATGAGCTTTGTGTGGCTGGGATTTAAATTCAAGACCTTTGGAGCCCTAACCACTAAGCTACCTCCTCCAATAGATCATTGTTTCTTTCAAGGGCTCTTCCTTGTGTTGGATCAAGAAAGTTTTTCTGTAAAACAGGTCGAGGTTTTGTGAAAAAACGCTTCCCAAATTGAATTGTCCTTAACTGAATCAAAGTGGATCAGAAATGACTCAGGGTTCGATCCTCGGTATCAGATCAGTTCTGTACATTCCCATATGAATAGGAAGTGAAAGCATCTGTGTTGCCAGGTGTTGCTTTAGACACGTTGGAGTTTTTTTTTCTTTTCTTTCGTCCTCTCCTCAGGAGGCTTTCACAGACTTCAAGGCTACTCTTATGTAACCGCGAGCGTACGTGTGTAGCTGTGACTTCTCTCTAATGGTCCTATAGTAGCCTGAGAATTGTCTTGATGTGAAGACAAGGTAACACCTTATGCTTTGTCTGCTTTGAAGTGATAATGAAGATTTACCTGCACCGCAAATATACCAACCCATGCATAATTATGTGCATATTTGGCATTAATTATGTGCATAGTTGGCAGCAGATACTGGCACTATAAGTGTGCTATTATATAGATACTGTTTCTGGGATTTTCATGAATGTGCTACAGAGTACTCATGTGCTGCCCTTCAGCAGAAGAGATATTTTTAATTCTGTCACTCTCTATGCATTTAGGATTGATCAGGGGTGTATGTGGGTGGGAGGCAGTCGCTTTTATTTCTGGCCTGCTTTCAGTATATGTGTGTGTGTGAGTGTGTGTGTGTGTATGTGTGTGTTTGTGCTGGTGGAGGAAAAAGCTGAGCTATCAGTGGTGCGCAGGCTTTCCTTCACTTCCTGACAAAACATCCCGAGGAGCCTTGGTCTGATCCAGTCGGGAAGAGGTGCAGGAAGTGAGGCTGAGATCACAGGAAGTGGCTTGCCTAGGCCAGGAGGACTGTGCTTGAATAAAAAAAAAACAAGTGGAAGTTTTTAGATTAGAGACTGCAGAGGTACGGGTTAAGGTCTGCCGATCATGGGCGTTCAGGCCATGTTCCAATTGGCATTGGCACGTGTGCGTGAACGTTTGAGAGAGTGCGTGTGAATGTGTGGGCGTGCTTTTGATGCTCTTGATGTATATGAAAAATGGAAGATCGCCGAGAAATGTATTCATCCCTCCGACTCATCCACTTCACTAGTGTCTCTCTATCCACTTTTTCAGAATATCCCCCCGTCATCTCATCGTCTTTTTTGTTTTATAAATGAAAAATAGGTGGAATGGTACACAACACCCATTTCCAAGTCAAAGTTGATCATCTCCGATAACAGCATGCATTTTATCCCTCTATTAATCCATCCATTTGCCAATGAATACGCTTTTTTTTTTTTATTAAATTACTTTTTACTTTTTATCCATTTATGGCTACATTGAATACTGTAGAATGTCAGTTTCTATTATCATTTATATTATTACAGGTACTGTCACTAAATGATACTGGAGACTCCTTCTAAAACCAGTATTCATGGTTTATTTGAAGTGTCCTCTGCATAAATTTGTTTTTACCTTTAAGTTGTTACGTTAAGTTTATGTTAATATGGAATGTGTTAGATTAAACTTGTGATTTACCTTGTAGCCGAAACTCCCATGTCTTTTGGCTGATCAGCATTGATAATATAATGGACTTATATATACATCCAGTTTTGTGTTTTCATTTTGTAGAAGATTAAAAGCTAAGCGGTCTCTGGCATGGCGATTTCTAGAAAGAGACAGTAGGGCAAATTTAGCGTTCAGTGACTTCTTTAAAGGTGCAGTGGAAATACTCTATATCCTTCCACATTCATTCACCATCACTCTGTTTTTGTCACATTTCAGATTTCACCTAAACGGATCTGAGTCATAGTCCTAGTATGAGAAGCTTCTAACTATGTTGATATGTAAAACTGCAGACATTGGTTCTTGGTGGAAATATTAAAAGCCGCTCATTTTATTGGACAAGGTGATTCAAAGAGCTTTGCTGATTGGTCCACAGCTCAGGGATCCAAACCCTTCCTGTCAGAGTTTCCTTTTTCCTACTAGCTTTCCTGCTCTCCAGCATTCAGCATCAGGGCTGGGCTTAACGTTTCCTAAAATCTGTGTGACGACTAAGAAAATTCCAGTCTTTAACACGTAAAACGTTGTTGGAGTACTATTTTAGGGACGTTGCCGTACATTTAAAGGGAATATTCCCCACCGTTTTAAAGATTCCAGGGAGCAGACGTATCCTCAGGTTTTGTGTTGCCTACAGCGAGCTTCATATAGGAAGTCCAGACCAAAGGTGAATAATACGACATTGTGCTTTCTTATTAGATTATATATAATTTTAAGCTTTTGGGGCTCATTATGTAAAAAGCTGGTTATCATATGTAAATATGTTGTATTTGGAAGTGAAAATTGTTTCTCCATTTTGCATTTGACTCTCAATAATATGTGCTGTATATACTGTTCAGTTTGCTCAGGTCTTTAGCCAATCTGTAACCAAACAACTGGCAGAAGTCTTACGTTACTTTTGAACATAGTTAGAAAAAGTAGCTGAGCTTTAAAGACAAATTTGGAGTGTAATTTTGTGGTCATTGCCTCAGATCTTAAAGAAATAATATACCTCAACAAATGTCTAGCTATTTTATATATAAATGTTCTAAACATGTAGGTTTCACTGAACATAGTCTTAAACTTTAGTGCGTGCTTGTGGGATTATTTTCTAATAACGCCGCATCCTCAACTGTTATAGTGATAAACACTTTGAACAATTAGTTTAAAAAAAAAAAAAAACGTGTCATATATGTATTAGTGTATACTTATAATAGTATTCATCTACGTTCCTGGATCAAATACGTATAACAGCAATAATCATTTTCGAAGGTCCTGAAATGCAGAAATCATGCAGACATCTCCTGAGAGGATTTATGTTTAGAGGGAAAATTACACACATATCCATGCGTTTTCTGCTGGTACGACTCTTAAAGCTGCACGTATAGAAAATTAATTGATATCTTCCAAACAAGCAATAATAAACAGTTAAACCCCCATCCAATTAACCAATTATGTACTACCAGAAAACTATGCAGATACAGAAAAACAGACATTTGAAGGAAAATCATACATGCTCATTTTCCTCTACAGTTTGGATAAGCCTTTGCACACTGCAGCCTCAGATTTTTGTTCTTGGCTGACAGGAGTGGAGCCTGATGTGATTTCCTGCTGTTGTAGATCATCCACCTTAAGGTTCAGTGTGCTGTGCATTGTACATACCATTCAGTTGACCACGTGAGTGATTGTTTGAGCTACTATAGCCTTTCCTTCTTCTCGAACGAAGTGTCTGCAGAGATGCTGATGTTTTTCATTTTTCAGTGTTTTTCTGGTTGTTATGCTATGGTTATAGTTTGATTAATATGTGATGTGGACATTAACCGAAGCTCTTGACCTGTATCTGTAAGATTTTCTGGATTGCCCTGCTGTCACATTATCAGCTGATTGGAAAATTTCATAAATGTGCAGAGGTTCAGGTGCTCCTATTTAAGTGACCATTGTGCATCGGTCTTAGCCAGCGTTTTGTTTCTGTACTGGCAAGAAAGAACACATTTTAGGTTTACAGATATTAATTTTAAGGGATAAAAGATGTTTTATGCTGTTCAAGAACATGACATTAAATAATAGATTACTTTTCAAGCCTACATTAGAACTGTGACCGGCTGATTGTCTTATTAAGGTGTAAGACAATGTACCTGACTCCATAAACTGACTCCATTTGCAATGCAAAGTGTTGTCACAACAAATATTGATTTTATCTTGTTTTTTTACTCCGCTCTTTGATTCATCTACAGCAATTATGTTATAGAGTGAATGTGGGTTTATATGTCTATAGCACGTATTTGCAAGTTGTCAGATGTGTTTTATTTTGAATGCATTCGTTATTCCTCAGAACCATTTATGATGATGGCTGTTTATGGCTAATGTCACTTGTCCCTCTTTGCCTTTCGTTTGATATATATCTAAATTTTTTTGTTGTTGCCATCTTCCATGTTCTCTAATTTTTCTGTTACATAAGCGAGGGCTTCCGCTCTGCCTTCCAGGACAATAGCGAGGGGACTTTCTTGTACGCTGCCATGGGGTGTGTGAATGCACATGTGAATGTGTGTGTGTGTGGGAGGTGGGAGACATGCCTGTATGAGTTACTAGTGGCAGATCAGGTATGTGTGTCAGTGTGTGTAAGAATTTGTGTGGATGTTAATGGTTTGAGTGGTACATGATGGAAACGCTTGCCGCATGTGTGTGTTTGTGCAGTGCCTGAATGCGTGTATGTGTGTGTGTGTGTGTGTGTGTGTGTGTGCGTCCTCTCGAAAAAGGAAGTGGAGGTGCCGTAGCTTAGCAGAACAAGCAGAGTGCAGTGTTGCCATGGAGACTTGTAATACAGGGTTCCCTGAAATTCCATTTTTTCCCCCCAAATGGATCTGTATCACAGTGTCCATGGCAACCACTTACAACCGACGGACGTCAGGTCTTTTTTTCTATACCTGTCTCAATCTCTTTCTCGCACACATGCATATATGGGCATACATACAGAGAGATTAAAATAATATGCTATACACCAGGAGCACATTCTGCAGTATAGAGACCTACTTTGATGCTGATTATGAAACCATGTGTGAATGTGTATATATGTGTGTGTGTGTGTGTGTGTGTGTGTGTGTGTGTGTGTGTGTGTGTGTGTGTGTTGGTAGGGTTGTGAGGCCAGCGTATTGAGCAGCGCACACCCACCCCCCACCCCCCACACCCTCACACACATTCCCAGAGCATGCCTATGAGTCCACCTGCCGACGGCAAACATGAGGCTCCCGACAGGCCGCGGCAACAGCACGCCCCTACCAACGGAAACCATGGAGACGACAGCATTCGTGGCTCTCCGGGGTCTAAGGGCGTCTCCAACGATTCCATGGAAGATCTCCACGGAAATGCCGTCATTATCCGCATCGGAATCCCTGACCTTCAGCAAACAGTGAGTCTCTGCAGCTTCTTCTATGATCAAAGTTTCAAGAAGAACAGTGTGAGTTCAGGAGCTATGACGGCATCGACGTATGGCGTGGCGCTTGCTGTTCTTCTCTCTCATGCACACTTAGGCATCCTTTTCCAATCTACCTGTCACATCCATCTACTCATTATGTATCTCATTCTCTGTTTGGATCTTTTGAGCTCTCTCATTCGGCTGCTTTTGCTGGGAAAAAATAAGGAATGAAATAAGGTGGTGTTAAAGGAAAGCAATCCGCAATGAGTCACTGTTACATCAGGGGCCTGAAGTGTTTTATTCCTCTTATACAACAGCACGCGGCTGCAATTTTTGACAAATGACAACATTAATCTTCTATTATCAGTTGCACACACAGTTACTCCTTCAACAGCCTCTCTTGTATTTATTAAAACCAAAATGCAACTTCATATCACGGAGAAACTGAAAAGCGCAGCCCTGAAGACTTTCCCATGGTGGAAAACTTATTATTCGTATTGTTATTTAGTAGGACATCATTTCCATTACCACAGTCACATTCAGTGTCAGTGAAAATATATGCGTTTGTGTCACTGAACAAAGATGAGCTGGTATTCCAAATTTATTTTCCGTTCTTCAAACCTTTAACTCATGAAACATTGGGCCTAATTTAACTTTTTACATTTACAGACTATTTGAGGTTCGGATTAGACCAGAGATGCCAAAAAGGGCATCAAACTTGACTTAAAATTTTGCATTATAAAAGACATTATATTTTAAAAAGTTGCCATGGTTTATGATATAATATCCCTTTATTATTTCATTATATTTAAAATAAAAAATAAAATAAAATAAAAAATAGAAATCATGACTCTGTAATCTAAGCAACAATTTAGTTTATTGTTCAATGCCTAATTCAGTGTATTGAGAGACATGAAGCTAGTCCTTATTTTTCAAAAGACCCAGGCATTTTTTTCTTTTCTCATTCACCGATCAGGCATAACATTATGAACACCTGCCTAATATTGTGTTGGTCCCTCTTTTGCTGCCAAAACAGTCCTGAATTGTCTAGCATTACCATTATTAACTTTTTCAGCAATGTGCGCTTCAGAAGCTTGTCTGTTGGATCGGACCACACGGACCAGCCTTCACTCACCACATGCAACAATGAGCCTCGGCCGCCCATGACCCTGTCGTCTGTTCATCACTGTTCCTTCCTTGTACCACTTTCGATAGACACTGACCACTGCAGAATGGGAACATCCCACAAGAGCTGCAGTTTTGGAGATGCTCTGACCCACTCGTCTAGACATCACAATTTGGACCTTGTCACACTCGCTTAAATCCTTACACTTGCCCAATTCCTGCTTCTAACACATCAACTTTGAGCACAAAATGTTCACTTGCTACCTAATAAATCCCTCCCACTAACAGGTGCCATGATGGCGAGATCATCAGTTTTATTTACTTCACAAGTCGTTATGTTATAATGTCATAATGTTATGCCTGGTCCGTGTATATGGCATGGCAGGCCAAATGAAAGGTCACCATGGGCCATTTTTTTCAACTTCAGGCT
Organism: Silurus meridionalis; assembly: GCF_014805685.1. Classification (NCBI taxonomy): domain Eukaryota; kingdom Metazoa; phylum Chordata; class Actinopteri; order Siluriformes; family Siluridae; genus Silurus; species Silurus meridionalis. The sequence continues at coordinate 6,026,230 of NC_060901.1, read as the reverse complement.
CAAGTTTTGTCATCTCTGGATTAGACTTGTTAGATTCATGCAAATGGTGCAACAGACAAACAGATTCATGCAACAGGCAAAAATACCCCCCAAAAGTTCCCATAATAAATGTAATAACTTTGATAATAAATCAGTAATTTAACAAAAAATCACTGTTGTAACAAAGCACAGAAAATCTCAAATCTTAATTTGAGAATTGGTGTAAAGTAAGAGCAGGTTTGTAGTAGAGGAAAGTATTTTTGTGTCTGAGAGGAAGCCTATCGAAAAGTTTTTGTAGATCCTATCAATGGATTAAAAAGCGCTAGTTCAGAATATCACAGTGATATTTTAAGAAATGTATTCAATTAATATCGCTTACCAAACGATAACCCTTACTTTCTTAGTATTTATTATTAGTTTTCTGTCTGATTTAATCCTTTATTCAATTGAAAAATTAAAAGTCACTCAAAAATGACAACCTACACATTAACTTAAAACAAAATTAGCGTAAACGTAGAATTTTAATTATAGCTTTGCTAACTCATTTTTCTCGAGTTACCATGTTCTTCAGTCGTTGTTTAGTCACAAAACTAGCATGGAGAATTATTAAACTTGGTTATAAAAATAAAAAAGCTCTGGAGTTGATACTGCAGGGGTTTAGTCCTGCACACTGACCTGCATTAATCATCTGAACTATTATCTCAAAGAACACAGCAGTAATTCTTAGATATATTGTTACCTCACCTGTTCAGGCTACCTTCACTTTCCCAAGCTATGAAGATATAAATAGTTGTTCCGTTTAAACAAAAGGGAAAAAAAACTATGTTCAACCAAAGGGAAAGGCTAGTGCAAACTCTTTACTCCTTAACACTAACGTGGACTAAACCAAGCTTTATACTGTATTTTAATTTTCTCACCCTATATGAAATATGTGAAGCTTTCGAAATCTAAACGATCAACCAAAAACCAAAGCAAAATGCTCCAAATCGTGTCAGTACAAGCGTGTGTGTATATTGTTTGTAGAAGTGTCTGCGCTTGGACTTGGAGGCTCCGGTGTGGGTGTGTAAGCAGCGGGTTTTGGTTACTCTGACGCAGAGCCTGACCGACGTTCTGAATTATGGCCTCTACCTCCCGGCCTTTAACGGCCGAGCCGGCAAGTTCCTGGATGAAGAGAGACTGCTCAGGGAGTATCCTCTCCCTACTGTCACACCTGTACCTTACCTAGAGGTACACACATATTTGTCTTACTTTGCTTTCTTCTTATTGGGATAATTATTAATGCAGGTAATTGTAGCTATAACACACCTAATGGTAAATCTAATGCTTGAAACATGGCTACAACAAACAAAGCAACAAAGGTCCACACAAAGTCAACATCCTTGTGAAGACAGAAACACAATACATACACAAATCCAGACAAATTCGTATGTCTTTCTACTTTTGTAATTGGTACTGTCTGATTTTTTTTGTGTGTGTGTATGTGTGTGTGTGTGTGTGTGTGTGTGTGTGTGTGTGTGTGTGCAGTTTCGCTACAAGAGACGCATTTACACTCAGAGCCATGTGGACGACAAGCAATTAGCCAAACTTCACACTAAGGTAAGACACTCGACAGAGGGGTTATAAAGTGTCATTTTTCTAAATAAAGTTTTGTTGAACATTTGTTATTTGTAGACAATTATTTAAACAATAAACCATTTTCAGAGATTATCCACATGAATACAGACAGGTTTTCTCTCTGCTTTTGTCTTCTGTAAGCAATGAAAATTAGCTAAAAATGAAAAAGATGTTTTCAGTTCTGGCTTAAAAAATTAATTTCAACAGATGGCTCGAAGAGAATGGCGTAAAATGCTCCATTTATTTATTATTTATAGTTCATTATTAATTTTCCAATTTGAAATATATTAAGTTTAGACACAATCCTGCATGGAAGATTTTTTGCGTAAGAAAAACGTATTTATTTCTAATATACAATGTTGTAATGGTCATGACGTTAGTTATCTCATTCAATTTCCATTCCAGGCCAATCTGAAGAAATTCATGGAGTATGTTCAGCAAAGAAGTGTGGAGAAAGTGTGCAGGTTCCTGGAGAAAGGGCTCGATCCCAACTTCCATGATGTAGAAACTGGAGGTGAGGACCAGAGTTTTTCATTTTTTCTGGCACACAGCTGAAGTTTTTCGTTATAGTCGTTTTACCCACTATTTAGGTTTCTTTCTTTTTTGAAGATGTAGGTCTAGAATCTTTTAGATCTAAAATTTTAGATATAAAAATCCAACATTAACAAAATAGTTTGCTTTTAGATTTTTATGTTAACCTAGAACTGTCCAAAGAACCCAGTCTATTAAGGACCTTAAAGGTATTTTTATGTATGTATTTATTTATTTTTTACTATTTTTTTTCTAGCTTCTATGTAGAATCCAATAACAGCAACAATCTAGAAATACAAACCATCTCAAACATTGTTTCTTTCTAAAAGAACTTCAAGTGAACAGACTTCAGTGATATAGAGATATATAAACGCTGCATATAGCTACAATTTAAGAGTAAAGCAAAGCAACTTCAAAGTTTTGTAGAAACCTAAAAGCTAAATTTCCCTTTCAATTCAATTGGTATTGAATCCATATACCATATACCATATACGGTACAGTACACATTGAAATATAACAAAAATTCCTTCAGGACTAAGTGCTACATTAAATTCCTTCAGGACTAAGTGCTACATTAAATAAAAAAAAAAAACTAAACACAAGATAACACCGAACACACTAAAACAATCTGTCATTACATTATATATTTTTTAATCTTGATTTGTAAAACATACAATAAAGGAAAATTGTTTAGCTTTTTCAATGAGGGTCCTGTGAGGTTTAATGAACCCTCAGTAATGAACCTAACAACGATGCATTTCCCCTTTTTATGAATATTTATATTTATTCATTTTGTTAATTTAGAACTAGCTAAAGATCCCTGTATGATTTGGTGTCCAATATTTTTGGTTATTTCGCTTAGGGAATCTGTGTAAAACCTAACAACAAAGGATTTCTTTTTTAAAGATTTTTTCATCAAGAAATTGTGAACCGTTTAGAACCCAAAATAGCTTTTCCTCTAAAGAATGATCAGGAGAAAAAAAAGAAACTCTTTGATGAACCCTGAAAAGCATTCTTTTTACGCAAGAGAGTAATTGTAGACTTTTGGGAGATCAAGAATGTGTTTTGTAACAGTGTCGATGTGTGTGTATGTGTGTGTTGGCGTTTTAGAGTCACCCCTTACCCTTGCAGCACAGTTGGACTCGAGCGCTGAGCTGATTAAAGTTCTAAGGAGCGGAGGAGCTCATTTGGACTTCAGAACCAGAGATGGCATAACCGCAATTCACAAAGCTGTGCAGACCCACAACCACATAGCTCTAACTGTGAGTTTTACAAACACATTTACACACACACACACACACACACAAACACACACACACACACACAATCCCAACCCCTCTGCACTAAGCACCATCTGTGGGGATATTGTTCAGTGTTTTACTGCAGTCTGAACGAAATATTTATTTTTCCTAAATGAACAAGTGAATGGACTGCAGAGATGGTGTAAATGTTATTAGAGATTAATTAAAGTTGCATATACCTACAAAGAAAAAACATTAGGGCATAAGATGTCCAAAATTGTATATCCATTCTTCTTCTTTTTTTTTTTTTTTTTACACAAATATATATTCTAGTTAGGATTAACACTTTTTTTAGGCCTTATGTCTAGATCCAGAGCTTCAAAAAACCTTGTTACAAAATCTGTTCTGCTCTTATAGAGCTAATACATGAAACGAATGGGCACCAATGCATTTATTTACATGTTTTTCCAGTATAAATTGGCCAATCAAAAGAAATTAACATTAATGCCAATAAATCATAATACATAATGGGTTTAGTGCTAAAACTACATTATATGGCGAAGTATTTGATCACCTTACCATAAGATTGGTATGGGCATTCCACATTTGGTCCCCATTTTCTGTTATAATATCCTCCACTTTTTTGGGAAGATGTTCCACTAGATTTTAGAGTGTATTTGTCAGGTACTGATGTAGGTGAATTGAAGAGGCTTAGGGTGCGGTCAACATTCCAATTCATCCCAGAAACGTTCAATAGGTTTGAGGTAGGAGCTCTATAGTAGGTCACTCAAGATCTTTCACTACAACCCATGTAAACCATATCTTTATTTAGCTCAAAGGCATTGTCATGCTGGAACACGTCTATTCAAAAGAATTCAACAATGGACATTGTCCCAAAGCGGCTTTACAGCGATAAAGAGGTTTTGAAGTGGGAATGTAAAATGTCCGCATTCCGTCTGCGTCTCCTGGTTGGAGTAGAGGGAAAAATTCAATGCTACTGCATCCATAGAGATCCTATACAAGCTTGTAGAAGATGTGTCTTCTTTTGCTTCCTTGACCTCCAATAAAAAATAAACGCTCAAGGTTAGCATTTACTGGCTGCATTTAACCCTACTATGGTTCTAATACCAGGTTTAAGAAGCACTGAGTCAAGTAACTAGCATAAACAGAATATCAAGTCAAGTAGCTAGAATCCAAATTCCAGCTAATGGCTGTGAACATGATATTTTTTCTCCTTCTGCAAAGCAGGTGTTCTTTCATTATCAGGCATAGTTGGTTTAGAGCAAAAATTATAAGATGCTTTTATTTGTCACGTACACATTACAGCACAGTGACATTTTTCTTTGCATGTTCCACTTTATTAGGATGTTGGGGGTCAGTGTGCAGGGTCAACCATGATACGAATAAAGAATTTATTTTGTAGGGCAGTGGCGGTTCAGTGGTTAATGCTCTGGGTTATTGATCATAAGGTTGGGGATTCAATCCCCAGCAAGCTGCCACTGTTTGCCCCTTTAGCACGGCCTCTAAACCTTTCCACTCCAGACCCTGCACCCTGCACTCTGCATCCTGACCCTAGCATCCTAATAATCCGTCACAATAATGCAAGACTATCTGGTTTGGAGAAATACAATCTTATGTAAACAACCGTTACCTGGAATTTGGGTTCTAGCTACTTAAATCGATATTTAATTTACACTAGCTCCTAGAATCAATGCTTAACCACCCTGGAATTTGAAATATACTATTCTTAGTTAAATACATCTTATTATGCACATTGTTTTATTATTTTAATGACATTGCACATATGCACAATGTAATCTATTCTTTATGTACATAATAAAACTTATGTTTCGCTGAAAGCTTTAATTGATCAGATAAAAAAATACATTTTGATAATTGAGTACATGTAAAAAGCTAGGCATTGTTAGTCGAGTACATTTTTTCTTCTTCTTCTTCTTCTTCTTCTTCTTCTTCTTCTTTCTGCTTCTCCCATTAGGGGTCACCACAGCGGATCATTCGTCTCCATACCCCCCTGTCCTCTACATCTGCCTCTTTCAAACCAACTACCTGCATGTCTTCCCTCACCACATCCATAAACCTCCTTCTTGGTCTTCCTCTTTTCCTCCTTCTTGGCGGCTCCATCCTCAGCATTCTCCTATTGATATACCCCATGTCCCTCCTCTGAACATGTCCAAACCATCTCAATCTCACCTCCCTCACCTTATCTCCAAAACATCCTACATGCACTGTCCCTCTAATAAACTCATTTCTAATCCTGTCCATTGTCATCACTCCCAATGAAAGCATCTTCAGCTCTGCTACCTCCAGCTCCACCTCCTGTCTTTTACTCAATGCCACTGTCTCTAAATCATACAACATCGCAGGTCTCACCACAGTCCTATAAACTTTCCCTTTTACTCTTGCAGATACTCTTCTATCACAAATCACTCCTGTCACTCTTCTCCACCCACTCCACCCTGCCTGCACGCTTTTCTTCACTTCTCTAACACACTCTCCATTACTTTCCACTGTTGCTCCCAGGTACCTGAATTTATCCACCTTCTCCACCTCTTCTCCCTGCAACTGCACCACTCCACTGCCCTCTCTCTCATTCACACACATGTACTTTGTCTTACTCCTACTGACTTTCATTCCCCTTCCCTCCAGCCTGTACCCCCACCTCTCCAGGCTCTTTTCAACCTGCTCCCTACTCTCAGCACAAATCACAATATCATCTGCAAACATCAAAGTCCATGGAGACTCCTGTCTGACCTCGTCTGTCAATCTGTCCATCACCACTGCAAACAGGAAAGGGCTCAGAGCCGTTCCTTGATGCAGTCCAACCTCCACCTTGAACCAGTCTGTCATTCCTACTGCACACTTCACTGCTGTCACACTGTTCTCATACATGTCCTGCACCACCCTCACATACTTCTCTGACACACCAGACTTCCTTATACAATACCACAACTTCTCTCTCCACCCTGTGGCACACTTTCTCTAAATCCACAAACACATTATGCAACTCCTTTTGACCTTCACTATACATTTTCAACATTTTCAAATATTGTGTCTATGGTGCTCTTTCTCGGCATGAAACCATACTGCTGCTCACAGATGGTCACTTCTTCTCTCAGCCTGGCTTCCACTACTCTTTCCCATAACTTCATGGTGTGACTGATCAACTTAGTTGAGTACATTTCTAGTTGGATATATACAAATTACCTGAGTTAGAAATAAGTATTTTTACTGACCAATAATTTTCCCAGTACTTTTTTCTACCTTATAGTGTATAGTGGCATATTTGTAAAAAAAAAAAAATACAAAAGGTGTGTACGTAAGAAATAATATATGAATAAGAGGCATAGTTGTGGGAAATCTAATCAGATCGATTTCCCTCTTTTCCTTTAAGATCTGAGCGTATGCCGGCGTCTCAGCTCAATAATGATATATGTAAAGATTTCACGTCAGTAGTTTAGTGAAAGAAATAACCCACAGACTGATAGGCACAACAAAAGTTTTTTTTGTGCTTTTGTGTGTTCATTCATCTCCTGTTGTGTTCCACCACCCACATCGGCACAGACATTCATTGCCACGGAAAAATAACTGAAAAATGAAACCAAATTACACGTACGCAGGTGTTATAGCCCTAATTTACACTGAATAAAAACAGAGCTCTTTGTTTCTTATTTTTCCCCTCTCACATTCCACATCTGCAGACCCTGTTGGATCTGGGAGCGTCTCCGGATTATAAAGACAGCCGTGGGCTCACTCCTCTGTACCACAGTGCTATGGTGGGGGGTGACCCGTACTGCTGTGAACTGCTGCTGTATGATCACGCTCAGCTCGGCTACAGCGACGAGAATGGCTGGCAGGAGATCCACCAGGTAGCACACACACATTCACACACACGCACACTCATATATGCAAAGACACTTCTATATGTTTAACTGTGGCATTAGGGGAACTAAAGTTCGGGGGTGGTGTTGATTCACAGGCTTGTCGTCACGGAAATGTGCAGCACCTCGAGCACTTGTTGTTCTATGGAGCTGAGATGAGCGCGCAGAATGCCTCAGGAAACACAGCGTTGCACCTCTGTGCTCTCTACAACCAGGTACACACACTCATACACACATTTAAGTTTTTAAAGTGGAATAAAAAGCCCACCAAAAGTCCCTGTTACATTTTATCAAGGTGGTTTGCGATATTATGATGCTATAATAGTAGTGGTGAGGCTCTGGGTTGCCAGGTTGAAAAACCAGCACTACCATCAAGAAACATGTTGAAATATTAAGTTTTCCCAGACAGTTTTCCTAGAAAATGTTACCCCAGGAACCAAAAAATATATGAACGATGTAAAATAGAATGCAGAAAAGAATAAATGATAAAACATAATTAACAAAATATGAAAAAGTATAATATTATTTACTGTTATAACAGTTACAATATTGTATTCATACCATTATACAGCCAGTTCAGCTGTTAATGCATTATATATTAGTGTGCGTATACATAACACATTATATATTTATAGCTCTAAAAGCTGTGGGTTATCTATATGCTTTGACCCCAAATAATTGATTTATAACATACAAAATGTCCAATTTCAATGCCAAAAACCATAATTCAAAAGTACCCTATTAGTGTTCGAGTTCTTTGTACCTGCAAACCGAGAGAAGCTCCCCATCATTTACTGTGAACATTGTTATTATAGTCATTATATAATAATCAAAAACAGGACATGGTGTTCTAGGAAAATGATCACTGACAGAATGGTGTATTGCGGCTTGGTGTTGTTGACGATGCATTGTACTACAGCAGCTTTTTTATTTATTACAGGATGGCATTTCAAACTTTTTTATCATTTCATTTAACAGTATAATTAAGTAAATAAGACAAAACCCTTCAGATTCTTATGTAACTGAGAAACCACAAAAGAAACAGTGATACTTCTTAGCTAACAACAAAGTCGATTATAACAAAGAACTGATTCTGGAGACTCCTTCCAAAGAAATGGCAACTCATAGAACGCTATATCAACAATGCTACATTTAGTAATTAGAAAACCCCCGATTTTGGTTGTTATTATAGAAATAAAAACATTTTAGAATTTGACAGAAAATGAGTAAAAACACCTTCTGACCTTGAGTCAACAGTGCGGTGATATAAATCCTAGAATTTATAAGCCTGTTTAATTATGTATATACACAGATTTAATGGTTTTAATGTTAACCTCAGTTACTTAAAACCAAATGTCAGCTTGTGTCTAGTAAAAAAATCTAGTTTCGATTCCTGTGGATTCAAAAACTCTGGAAACAATGTGAACAAATAAAAAGGATTATTTCAGCATAAGATGCCTTAAAAAACTTTAAATATAAATGATGCTCAATCAACCAATATTGAAAACAATCAATAACTCAAAGTATCCTTTGCTTTAAAGCTGTGCATATGCCTTTATCCTTGATCCTACACCAGTGTACCCTCTCCTCTCTCCCTTCTTTCCACACTTCTGCCCCTCACCTCTATCCCATCCCACTCATTTCCTGTTGTGCAGGATGGCTGTGCCCGAGTGTTGCTATTTCGCGGAGCAAATAAAGACATCAAGAACTACAACAATCAGACAGCATTCCAGGTAGCCTGTCAGATGGAATAAGATCACACATAACAGCATGATTTAATGCAATAATAATGCTTTTTATTTGGGGGGGGCTGTTTAATCTTGAAAACAACTACAGGTGGCCATCATCGCAGGGAACTTTGACCTGGCTGAGATCATCAAAATCCATAAAACCTCAGACGTAGGTAAGACATACTTTGACCTTCTTGACCTCACTTTAAGACAATTAGGTTGAAAAAGAGGTTCCTAATTTTTTTGAATTTATTGCACAAATTAAAAGCATTTGTCTGAATTTCAAAAGCAAAGAGTTTAAGCAAGAATTAGGACACCTTTTAACGACAGTAGATATTCAAACATCAGCCTGCTCTTTTAGCTCTCATGTCTTTATTTTTTACTCATTCTTGTGGCTTTGAGTGCCGTGTTGATTGTAATCTATTCAGTTTAGTATAAAACCTGTCGAATGTTTGGAAGTTTTTATGGTTTTGGAGACACATACATATTCCTTATGTATATATGCAACAAAGTAGGTAAAATCACACAAGAATTGGACAGTGAATGACTGGAACATAATGACTGAAGTCCAAATTTGACATTTTTGACTTCATCAGAAGAATTTATGTAAGACAGAGAACAGGAGAGAAGATGTTAACAGACTGCTTCACCTCCACAGTCACACATGGAGGTGAAAACTTAATAGTTTCGGGAGAAAAAAAGTTTTTTTTAAACGCACGACGATGCCAAAAGATAAACTCCTGAGAGAAATAGTTGTGAAAGGAAGGAGGAAGAGAGTGAACAATGACTTTCTTGGTAGGCTACTGTTTAGATACAAGCCGTTGTAACGCGTTGAGTCTGGGTGAAGGGAGAGCCCGCTAACTCCAGTTACAACAGAAATCATATAAGCACAGACAGGTTTCCAAAACTCGTGCTTTTTTATTTTTCTTGGCAACAACGTTACGGGTTAGTCAAAGATACTTAGAAATGAGAATCAGAAAATAATAGGGACATATTCCTCGGTCTTGCACACATGCAGTAATACCGGAAAATGTGGCGGCAGCCTATTCTCAAAATACCGCTCTGCTCTTAAAGGAACCACAACATATTTCACCCGTTACACCATGTAACAGACACTGTCTTTTGTTAAAGCCTGTGTAAAGGTTATTAGTTTCAGTGTAGATACTGTAGGCGGCTTATACACAGGTGTGGCTTATTTATGTTAAAATTAAAAATCTTTGTCAAATTCAGTGGCTTATATATGGGTGCGCTTTATAGTCCAGAAATTACGGGTAGTTTGTTGCATAGAAACAAAAGGAACATGCACGTCTTTCAACAAACATAGAAGACTAGGTGTTTCCTAGACATGCACTGTATCATTGAGGAGGTGCCACTATTGCCAGTGGATTGAATAAAATATTGAATATTACCTGTGTTAAATTGTTACTTCTTATAGTATATCAGAGGTGTAATCCAGCCGATTAAAAAAAAGAATTTCATGAATTAATGATGCTCTATACAGTAGCTTACGATTTCTTAATTTAAATACTCTACATTAAAAACACCGGATATAGACTGTCATGAAGCAGCTTTCACCAGATTCTTAACATGGCACCAAAAGGATTTATGTATTCAAAGTACACTTTGAACTTGGGGTATTGTCTGTTTTTTTTTTTTTTTTTGCTTTCTCACAACTCCTATATGTGCCAAACATTTGCATGGTGACTCTAAATTGGCCTGGTGTGAATGAGTCATTGAATGTGTGTGCATGCTGCCTTATAATGGTCTGGTGTCCCACTAGGGTGTATTCCCACATCGTGCCCATTGTTCCTTGGATAGTTTCTGTAATACTGAACAATGTAATAGGGTTGTCTGTAGGGCAGCAATTTGTGAAAAATCTGAGTTCATGAGTTGGAAATCTGTAAATGATGACAAATTATCTATTTTTAAATTAATTTATATTTACATATAGTGTTGTGAAATTTCAAGGTAGTTCTCGTAGCAGCCTTGACCAGTTGTTTCCCTCACCAGCCCCCACTAAGAAGAAACCGAGGGTGTGAATTAGCTGTTCCAATAGAAACGTTAACATGAGCATGGATGTGGATCTGTGATTTACGTTACAGCCGGCACTCCACAGAGCAGTTGTTATAGGAAATGAATCAACACCTTCATGACTAATCCGATTTTTTTTAATTAAAGAATAATCCAAACCACAGCGTTGCTGTTGCTCGGCTACTTGTTCACAGTTTTAGTGATTTGTTGACTGTCAATAAAATGTTAAAAGTGGATTAGGAAAGAAAGTATTTGCCGAATTATTGAATATACAGTATTTAATCTCTGCATTACTTAAGTACCAGCCATCATTATACACCGTCTTTCTAACCTGTGTGTGCTCTCATTGTGAATCTCTCTGATCTCTTCTCTCACTGATCTTAAAGTAATCTGTGAGTCATCTGTTTGTAATCACTATATGGACTGTTCCTGTGTGTGTGTGTAATGTGTTTTCTGTGTATTCTCTGTATCCTGAAGATTTCTCTGCTCAGTCTCTGGGTTGTCCATGAATCTTTTCTGTAACACCTGTTCAATCCCGTTGCGCAAATCTTTACGATTCTTTCTGTAGAATCTCTCAACTACCAAAAGCGCATCATCTCAATGTCTTGAGATGCTGTTCTGTAAAAAGTATCTATATTATATACTTCAAATCGCCTGGCATGGAATTGGGAACGGTCAAGGCATGTTGAATAATGCCCAGATGTGTTATAACCTTGTAATAGTTGTTGGAGTGTGTGGGTGTGTGCGTATATGTTGTAAATGTGTGTGTGTTAGCTGCATGTTTGCCATCTACGCACCGTGTCTACCGGAAACCGCAGAGAATACACAGACGCTCGACTCAGTGTATACGTACGTGACCATGAGTCGATGGTGTGTATGTGTGTGAGACTGTCTCTCTGTTGCAGTGCCTTTCAGGGAGAGCCCCTCATACTCGTCTCGGCGCCGTGGGGTGTGTGTGTCCCCGCGCCGCTCCCTGATGCGTTCGGCCAGCGATAACGCACTGGACGAGAGTCTGCCCGCACCCTCACCAGCCCCTTCACTACACAGCCTGCCTCCTCTAGAGCCTGATAACATCAATCCGAGCCCACACAGCCCACAGGGGGGACACACACGCAGCCTCAGGAGACAAGCACGTGGACATCTCAGGTACCCTTCATCACCCTGGAATAGAATAAGTACTTCAGTACAGATTATACTTGCAAATAATTATTCAGATGTTAGGCTCAGTATTTAAATATTTACAAGGTGGTATCAAAATATTTCGAGACTAATGTTGCTAACTGGCTCTATTCTGACCACGTGTGTTACCACGTCTGGGATTTCATCAAGGACATCAAGTTAGAACAAACTTGGTTTGGGTTATTCTCTAATGATTTACAATATCACCATGCTATTTAATTCACTAGTTAGATTTTTTCTGGCCCAGTAAGAGCTGCTCATATGTATTTTTAATAATTTAATAGTGGCATGTTTTTATTTCTGTAGCTTTTCGATGCACAGGCAACAAATTGCCCCTTTAAACCAGTCAAGCAGATGAACATTCATTTCTTATAAATGCCCCAAAGAGCAGGTAAAAAAAAATCTCTGCAATGAATGTTGCAGTGTTACCAAATTGGTAGCAAATGTATTACCACTTCTCATCATTTTATTCTGATATGCTTTTAAGGAAACCCTTCAGGATTTCATTCCTCTTCTCCTACTGCAGTGTAATCCCCGGTTTCAGTGAAACATCATTTCAGTGTTTGGAAGAACCTAAAACACTATAGTCCTCTCTACCTTCAAAAAAAAGAGATGAGATGAGAAACGCGATCTATTTATTTGATGTATATGTGTATTTGTGCATGTGTGTGTCTGTGTGTGTTGCAGCCCTGGCAGTCCTGTGCAGAGGGATCCCAGTCCCCCTGCTGTATCGCGAGGGCCAAAGCGGAGGCTCTACAGCGCGGTACCTGGCCGTACCTTCATCGCTGTCAGCTCACACACTCCGCAGGGTGAGGGTGAGATCACACTCAACCGCGGGGAGAGGGTCAAAGGTCAGTCTGTTTTGCAGTATGTAAGTATGTAAGTATGTTTCAAAGCAAGGTTGCCATTTTTGAGTAAAACAGAGAAAACAGAAATGAAAATGAGAAACAGAATGAAAATGATTCTGTAAATCATAGCAGATTTACTGAAAACACAATGAAAATTAATAAATATAACTTACTACAGTAAAACTAATTGTTATTATACAATATCATTGAGAGTTTCAAAATCTAGGGATGCTGTAGCATGGCTGTGAACTTCTTTCTATATGATAGAAAAGATTTACACAGATATTCTCTATTTGATCATCAGGGCAATGTGGTGGTCTGGTACAAATAATACAGTAGGTGGGCAATCGGTGGTAGTGGCCCCCTCACCTAATTCAGTTCTCACAAAAAGTAATATTTACAAAATTAGACAAAATCTAATTCGAAAATTCCTTTTTCCACATTTACAGAACTTTTACTTTTTTTTTTCAATTCATTACTTAACCAAAGACTGAATCAGAACATTATACAGTATTTCACAAAAGTAAGTACTCCTTTCACATTTCAGCAACCACTTCAGTATATCTTCTTAAGGGAACAATACTATAGAAATAAAACTTGGATATATTTTAGAGTATCAATGTGCAGTTTGTATAGCAGTACAGATTTCCTGACCTCTGAAAATAACTCAACATACAGCCATTATTGTCTTAATAGCTGGCAACAAAAATAAATACGTCAAAACTTGTCAAAAGTGTTCAAAGTGTCAGTATTTTGTGTAAACACCATTCTTATCTAACACTGCCTTAATTCTCCTGGGCATGGAATTCACCAGAGCTGCACAGGTTGTTGCTGGGATCCTCTTCCACGCCTCCATAATGACATCACGGAGCTGCTGGATATTAGACACATGCTGCTTCTCCAAGTTCAGCTTGAGGATGCCCCACAGGCGCTCAATAGGGTTCAGGTCTGGAGACATACCTTCACCTTCAGCTTCCTCAGCAAGGCAGGTGTCATCTTGGTGGTGTGTTTGGGGTCATTAATATGTTGGAAAACTGCCATTTCTGAAGGGAGGGCAGCATGTTCTGCTTCCGAATGTAAGAGTACATGTTGGAATCCATTTTTCCCTTAATGAACCGCAGCTCCCCAGTACCAGCAGCACTCATGCAGCCCCAGACCATGATGCTACCACCTCCATGTTTGACTGTAGGCAAGACACATTTTTTTCAGTTCTCCTCACCAGGGAGTCGCCACACATGCTGGACACCATCTGAGCCAAACAGGTTTATCTTAGTCTCATCAAACCACAGGACATGGTTCCAGTAATTCATGCTCTTGGGCAGGCCATCTTCAGCAAACTGTTTGCACGCTTTCTTGTGAGCCAGGTTCAGAAGAGGCTTCCTTCTGGGATGACAGCCGTGCAAACCGACTTGTTGCAGTGTGCGGCGTATGGTCTGAGCACTGACAAGCGGACCTTCGGCATCTGCACCAAATTTGAACTGCTCTAAGACAAGATAAACAAATTTGTATGGTCCTGTTAAGCAGACAAAAACAATAACATGATGAACAGGACATGTGGCTTTGCATGGTTAAATGACATACAGCTGTTATCACTTAGGGTGTACTCAATTTTGTTGCCAACTATTTTGACAATAATGGCTGTATGTAGCGCTGTAGCTATCGATTATATTAGTAATCGAGTATTCTACCAATTAGTCCATCAATTAATCGAGAAATCTTATAAGAAGTACTTTTTTTTTAAGAGCAAAACTAAATATACAAGAAAGAACGTGTATACTTCTTTTTATTTTAAAAGACGGGTCTCTTAAAATAAACAAGCAATTTGTTTCCTTTGTAGAAAAATCTACATTTTATTGCTGAAATTGCATACAAGAATATCTGTGAAAACTAAACCCATTTAGTGCAGTTAATTGCATATTACATCAGAATGCAAAATGCATAAATACAAATATACAAATAAATTTCAGATTACTCACAAAAAAAGTAGGGTGTTTATGTTTTAGTTTGAAACGTCTCAAAATTTGACAACTTTCTGTCGTTTTCTTTAGCACGAATTTATAGAAGCCAGTTTTCGCCACATAAAAAAATGTTTGCCTAATTCCAAATTTTTTTTCTTGCAAATTCTGACTTCTATTTCTCACAATTCCGCCTTTTTTTTTTTGCGAATCAGGCAGCATTACCCCCTGTTGTAGTGCCAGAAAGCTTTACACATTTGAAAATTGGAATTGAACATTAAATAGGGTCTTCTGTTTACCTGTCCAGAATGCTTCAGAGTTTAGCGGGTGGTGTGCCAGTAATAATGGTCCGTGGGGAAACACAGTGCACTCCGTGTGCAGTTAAATGGACTAAACAAAGCATCACATAATTTGCCTCACTACATTTTTGTATTCAGATTATTCAATTACAGCCCTAGCTGTATGTTGTGAATCTATACTGCTACACAAGCTGCATAGTGACTACTCTAAAATATATTCAAGTTTCATTTTTATAGTATTCATTTTATAGAATTTTATTGTATCTATCTACAGCATTAATCTCCTGTTTCCCTTGGCAAAAAATGTATCATTGTCTGAAGTATTTGTTATGCATTTCTCATGGCCAAGATCACTAAATTCATCTTTCTTTTATGCAACATGGCATGACAGCATGGGTTTAGGAGGGTTTAGTGCTTGTGGAGGATAAAATGAAATTAGCTGTAGTCTCTGATGTGCTAACAGCAGCATCTCTACAGACACATGCAGCACTAGGTTTGCTTATAGGCTAAAAAAAACCATACACACGACAAGTTAAAACGGCAGTTGAATAAAATTCAATCCGATTCAATGACGGTCAAATAAGCATTCAGTAGCTGCTGCAAAACAGTAGACACATTTTACAAGAAGCCAGTATGGAGCTAAAGCTTGTAAGCGCTTCGAACTGAAAGTAGTGTGAGGCCAGTGGTGAAAAACTGTTCTGTGCAGCTGGGGTGGGATTTTGTGTTTGGCTGTAGGCTTCCCACCCAATCAATAGTTAGAAATCATGCTGGTATCTTGGTTATTTTTTCCATTGGCTAAAATAATAAAATCATACTTTGATTGGGTGGGCAAGATGCAAAATTGAGCAGCTCTGCCCACCCTTGCCCCCTGATGATCATTATAATAAAGGTTGTGTTTCTTACTTCTTTAACCTATCAAACTTCCAGCTCCCAGACGCACATTCCTAAATATTGTCATTTGTAATAGATCGAAAATAAAATGTTCAGTAGAAATCATTTAAGGACTTTAAGGGTTATAATAAAACAGAAGATTTTTTTAATGATATCTGAGTGCAATCTTTATAAAACTTCGGAAACCATATTTGATGACCCATTTTCTCCCCTAGTGCTCAGTATAGGTGAAGGAGGATTTTGGGAAGGCTCGGTAAAAGGACGAACCGGTTGGTTTCCTGCTCACTGCGTAGAGGAGGTTCAGCTGAGACAGTACGACCCCCGACTAGGTAAGATTATACACATACACAAACTTTTATGATATTATTGCATAATGCATATCAAGAGCTTTTGGGGGATGGGGTGTAAATAAAATGTCCTTAATCTTACTAAAAAATGTAAAAGAAGTTTTTTAACATTCAGATTTAAATATCATTAACTTATTCCGATTCAAATATTATTAAAATATGAATTTCATTCATGAAGTCAATTCCCTTTGTTTTTAAACTCTTGAAGTGTACATGAGGAAAACATTTTAATATTCATCTTCACATAGTGAAATAATATTGTTTCTCAACCAGTTTTGAAATGTTAAAATCTAGTTTCTTCTGAAACTGAAAAAGGGTAAAATGACACCTAAAGATTCGCATTTGAAACGCATTTCTACTGAAAGATACCAACACACTGATTTTCTAGAAGCAACTACAGTACTATATATTGATTGAATGATAATAGTTATAGCCATAAATACAATTTCTACAGCATCATTTTTGTTAGACTGGCTCCTAAGATGAAAATAAAAAACATTTTACATTGTATAGTCAACATTTAACGCAGAGAATGTTGTTAACAGAAAAACTATTTTGGTCATAATTTAGCCACAATGATGTCTGATGGATTTTCACATATACTGTATAGAACAACATGGGGGTGAATTCATACATGAACTGTTGAACAAATACACACATCAGGATTATCATGATAGTATTCGGTATTTTGTGAGACCTGAAATAGTTTTGTTTCGCAGAAACGAGAGAAGATCGCACCAAGAGGCTTTTTAGACATTACACAGTTGGCTCCTATGATAATTATTCCTCCTACAGGTACACACTTTCTTATTCCTCTTTTCACTAAATTCTGGTTTCAATTTAGTTCAGTTCAGTTTAGTTTTATTTGAATAGGGCTTTCCCAATGGACATTTTCCAAACGTGTTTGCCACATGTACTAGCATTTAACGTGGTAAAAAAAAGGCTTGAACACTCATATTTACTCTACACATGCTTGGTATTGTGTTTTTCACCATGAAAAATGTTATGTTTTATACAAATATGAAATGTGACAATCAGCAGAATCGGTTACACAATTGTTATTACACACACAGATATAGTGCTATGAAATATGAGCTTTCTATGAAATATATGAGAACCTAGTTGTGATCGTGCACTCACTCAAAAACCTGATCTCTTGTAGAAAACAAGCACACCAGATTGATTTCTGTTTTTTTTGTAATGCAAGATGATGGAAAATTAATGTTTTATCACTAACCTGTGTCTTCAGTGATTATGTAATTGAAGAAAAAACTGCCACGCTACAAAAGAGAGACAGTGAGGGATTTGGCTTTGTTCTTCGAGGGGCTAAAGGTAATGGAAACGTAAATGGATATTTCTCTCACAGCGCCCACCTGTCAATATATACACACATGCTTATTATATGGCAATTGTGCTATATGTGTGTCTGGTCTCTATTACTACCAGCTGAAACTCCAATTGAAGAATTTACTCCAACTCCTGCGTTTCCTGCGCTGCAATATCTGGAGTCAGTAGATCTGGATGGGGTTGCATGGAGGGCGGGGCTACGAACTGGTGATTTCTTAATTGAGGTGAGGAGCTATGGGATTAAAAGTCCGTAAAGTAAGTTAGTAAGAGCTGTTAGAATAAAACTGCTATTCTCTGGAACTCAGGTGAACGGGGTCAGTGTAGTAAAAGTGGGCCATCGGCAAGTGGTCTCTCTGATTCGGCAAGGTGGGAGTCGTCTTCTTATGAAAGTGGTGTCAGTGACCCGAAAACCCGACACCGGAGACGTAGTTCGCAAAAAGGGTATGTATCCAAATTCCGCAAAACACACCTCATGGAATCTCTAAGAATCCCACTCCGCTGTAATGAGCAGTTTTTATATGTCATTTGTTTTGTTTGATGGCCTATCAGCTCCTCCACCACCCAAGAGAGACCCCAGCACGAGCCTAACCCTGCGCTCTAAAAGCATGACCGCAGAGCTGGAAGAGATGGGTAAAACACACACACACACACACACACACACACACACATCCACATAGACAGGCCTTAGGTATGAGCCTTAAACCATTTAAACATAACCATAGCAATAGCATACCGAGGTTAACACAAGTTTGACATAATGAAAGATTATATATGGGAGACATGTAATGTCTGCTTTATGGAAAAATTACTTTATATTGCTTTAACGTTGGATTTGAATTAAAGTTTATAGTATATTATTGTTATCTCGATTACAATGGGATTCCTTTAATATTTTTTGGGGGTTAATCATCTTATACCATACAGTATATTATACTTATACTGTTGTGTCCATTTATTCATCCATATAACCTGTCCATAACATGGTTTGGGGTTTATGTGTTTTCATGATTTTTGGTCTTCTACTCTAACTAAGACTACTACTACTAGCACTATTATTATTATTACAAGGAAGAAGAATATCTGAGATTGATGAGTATGATAATTGTGGTAAGAAAGGTGGTGGTTTAGTGGTTAAGATGTTGACCTTCCTATCAGAAGGTCATGAGTTCAAATCCTAACTGCCACTGCTGGGCCCTTAAACAAAATTCTCAACTGCTCAGTTGTGTGAATGAGATAAGATAAGGTATGGATAAAAGTGTCTGCCAAATGAAATAAATGTAAATGTTTTAAAAAATGCAAAAATTCTGCTGTGCTGTGGTTTTTAAGGGATCAAGGCGAGGTAGAGAGCTTCTTCTTGTCACACTTTGACATGGGTATAATATATAGCAGTGCCAAAAGAGAACCAAGTGTCAGTTCATATTATCAATATTCACTCAGTTTGTTTCAATTAATTCACGTTGATTCATACCTGCTTCTTACCTACAAGCATCAAGGAGAAGAAGGGGAGGTAAGAAAAAAACATTCAGTATGCTGGGGGTATTTTCTGTGGTGTGTACTGTGTAAGGTTAAATTGTACTGTATGTGTACATTGTGAAAAAGCATGTGTGTTTTTTGTATACACGTCTGTGTTTGTATTCAGTATTTTACATTGCATTTATGGGTGGCTATGGCATTAAGAAAATTATGTTTGTGCTTTAATGTGTGTTTTGTGAACAAAGCTTGGTGAGGTGTCTGACTGTTTACAAAAGTGTCTTTTTGAAAAATAAATTGAGTGTGTGGTTTTTGGTGTGTTCCCTACAGAGAAGTTGGATGAGATGCTGAGTTCTCCAAAAGAGACAGTCGTGGTGATGAGGCAACGGCCTTCAGACGCAGACTCCAGAGCAGCCACTGTGAAACAGAGACCGACAAGCCGACGTATCACACAGGCCGAGATTAGTGTAAAATATACAAATATATGCATATCAGATGATCAGATCAACATGATAATACATGATAAATATAATACTTTAACTTTTCTGCTTAAGCTGTTTTTTATTGTGTGTGCAGTCTTTGTTGGAAAGGCAAGGGATGCAAATATCTCCTGGTGTGTCACTTGGTGTGGATAAAAGTCACATGCAACTGCACGGGATGACCAGAACCAAATCATTTGGTAAAACCATAAATATTGTTACTGTATGTGGGCACGTGATTGCACAGTCAGTCTTTTTGCTGATACCATATAATCTCAAAAATTTTACTTGTCAAACACATTAAATTTATTCAAGCTTCATATCTGACAAACATCATTCATCTGATTCAGGTGCACCAGAAGATGAAAGAATATCTGCTTTAATTGGGGAGCACCGCTTTCCAAGAAGCTCCTCAATGACTGACAGCTTTCGACAAGACAGTATTCCACCTCCACCACAAACTGCACCTCCTCCACCTCCTACACCATACTTCCTGGAATCAGGTCCTCCCCCATCTTTCTTGCCTCCTCCACCCCCAACACGTGCAGCCAATCAGACTCGTTCAAGCTTCCGGCCAGGTGCAGAGCCCAAGCTCCATGGTCCTGTCACAACAGACCGCCAGAGGAAGGCACGTTCTATGATTATTCTTCAGGACACCGCCCACCTTCCAGTAGAGCCCGCCCCCATTCCCAGGCCAGCAACACCTACCTCTGGGGCAGCTCCTCCTGAGCGTGGTCGTAGGCGTGGCCAGGCTGTGGAGAACCCATATGCCAATGTGGGTCGACTAAGTGCAGTCTATACCCCTACCAAGCCCCAGCGCAGAAAGAGTCCACTGGTCAAACAAGGTCAGGTTGAGGAGGGCACAGCCGCCCAGGCTGGAACTGGTAGGGATCCTTCTCCCCTAGGAGGAGCTCGAATCCCTCACAGCAGCCGAGCAGAGCAGTTCCAGCAGCAGGTGCTCTCTGAGAGGGCTAGGATTACACCTCCAGGAGCTCGTCGCAGGACCAGTGTGTTCCTTTCTGTTGAGGGGAGCACCACCGAGCCTCAAACCACCCCCTTACTATCCCAGTCACATTCAGTGGATGAGCTGGCTGAGCTGCCCCCTCCAGCACCTATGCTTTCTCCTGGTCTGCCACCAGGAGGTTCCACATTTATACATCCTCTCACGGGGCGTCCATTGGACCCCTCCTCTCCATTAGCACTTGCTTTGGCTGCAAGAGAGCGAGCACTTAGTGGACGTACTACACCAACTCCCACTCCCACTCCCTCACCATCACCCACTCAGGGCAGAGTTGTGGAGAGACCAGAGACAGAGGGAGGAGTCACGCCACCTGCTGCTCTTGAGGCTTCACCTTCTGATTCCTGGAGGGAAGAGCCTGTAAGCATCACGACAGAAACTGCTAGTCCAGTGACAAATGGCAGCCCTGTATCTGGGCGAAGTTTGGAGGAGTCCATCGTGACACCAACCGTGCAGATTGTCCAATCAGCATTGATTGACACAGATCACAGTCAACCAGTAGTTCCACCTTCTATGCCTTCACCTGCCCCGACGCTTTCAAACCTGGCAGGGCGGAGCATGACGATGAGTTCAGAGGAGGAAGCAGAGCCCTACACAGTCACCTTGCCTCCTGCACTTCTCTCATCTAGTGATGAAGAAACAAGGGAGGAGCTCCGCAAGATTGGCATAGTCCCACCCCCTCAACCTTTTGCCAATGGCCTTTTAATAAAGGAAACACCCAAAGTCACTATCAGCATTTCTCCAGGTGCATCTCCAAGGCCTTCTATAGCAAAGATCTCCTCTGGCAAAGCAAGTGATTCCACTGCAGACTCCGGTGTTGAGGACCCCCACATGGAGACTACAAGTACTGTTTCCACAGTCTCTAGCATGTCCACTTTGTCGTCAGAGAGCACAGACTCTGCCCACGCCAGCAAGCCACGTTGTGGGGTGGGCCGCGGCCGCCCCGCCCATCTCAGGGACCCACTGCTCAAACAGTCGTCAGACAGTGAGCTGCTTCCACACCCACCCAGCACAGGCCCGGTTCGCCCACGCTACCTGTTCCAAAGACGATCTAAACTCTGGGGGGAAGAGCCTAGGGCTCAAGTGGGCATAGGTGATGATAGTAGGCCTGCTGCAATGGGAGCAGAGTTACTAAGTAAAGATTCACATTCTCTAGGCGAGGAGCCACCAATGGGAGCCCTAGACCCTGGCAGAAGGTCACCAGTGGGTGGCGCCAGGTAAGAAGCTACTGTGAGTCAAAAATCATTGCAGACACTTGGCCTAAATGGTTCACATATTTGCATGTACCACAGCAGTCTTCTCAACTGTTGAGCAGCACATACCACCACTGAACACGCCTGTTAGTGTTATACAGGTTTCGTTTACACACCTCACGCAAGCACATAACACACCCATATGTGTCTCTATATGTCCTTGCAGATGTAAGGAGAATGGAGAAGAGAGTAAATCGTAGGTTATTAGCTCTGTGGGTAAAAGCAACCTCTTCTACCAACTAACTTTCACTAAAATACTTTACAGCTTCATTACTGAAACCTGCAACTTTTGTGCATGGCTTTTATTAAAGTCATATTAAATCCATAAATTGACTAATACTATGCTTTCTTAGCTTAAAGCATTAGATATACTGTAAATTGTATATTTGCAACCAAGTAGGGCTTTCAGCTATACCCTGAGGTAGTTTTTCCAAATGTGGTTGGAAATGAAAATTGTGAAGCCATAAATAGAACTGCATACTAACTGTTCTGCCTACAGCACTAACTGTATACTGTCTTCATATTAAGATATTGTACTGTCAAATATAATGTCTTTTTCTGCACTGAGGATTTTGGTTTAATTATTTAATTTGCCCTCCCAAACCCCTGTTTCTGCCTGTCAGACTCTTCAGCAGCCTTGGTGAGCTCCACACCATCTCACAAAGGAACTATGGCACCACTTTCACCATCCGACCGGGCAGCCGCTACCCAGTTACCCGCAGGACACCCAGCCCTGGGGCCACTCCAGAGCGAAGTGAGCCTCTGGGGCCAATGCGTGCATTTGGTCCCCACCACCATCACCATCACCACCATACTATTCTCAAGTCCTCCAGCCTGAGCCTCCCACAGGAGCCCAAGGAGGTGCGCTTTGTTATGCGGAGTGCCAGTGCTCGTGCCCGCAGCCGCTCCCCTTCCCCATCGCCCTGTGCCTCCCCCTGTCCCTCACCAGTTTTGGGTGCTCCACTCCTGGCCCTTCGGCCCTTCAGACAGCGCCCTCTTGCTCTGTGGAGCAAGTATGATGTGGGCGAGTGGTTAGAGAGTGTGGGACTAGGGGAGCATCGTGCACGCTTTGTAGAGCATGAAATTGAAGGTGCGCATCTACCTGCGCTCACGAAGGACGATTTAGCTGAATTGGGGGTGACACGGGTGGGCCACCGGATGAACATTGAGCGTGCACTTAAACAGCTGTTGGAGAGCTCAGGCGCTTAATAAATTTGGGAGAATAGAGTTAAATAAAGTCTTTGCTAAATTGTACCACTGTCATTTGCAGGCCAGTAGCCAAACTGGCTAAATGATTCCTCAGCCTTACACAGGCCTTCCCTCATGACTAATACATTGGATTAAACACATTTAAGCACAATCCCAAAGCGTAAGACCTTTACGCTATTAAGTCACAATTGGTATGTAGTCTGTAGACCTGTTGTGCTGTGTTTAAAAAATGAGTTGATCGATGGGCCACGTGCCCCAGAAGGGATCCATCTAGTATATAGACAGAACTGGCATGGCTGCTATATTACAAAGAGTAAACGTAAAGATCTCAGTAATTCACTGTTGGGAGCACTTAGACCTTTTAAAGCCAATGCTTCCAAAGTTCCCAGGGTTTACAATTCATGATATTTATTCACAGTGTTTCAGTCAAAAATGCCTTGCAGGAAACTTAAAATTTCATACAACATACTAGATGAGGCTTGTAAGTGTACAAGTGACAATCTCCCCTTAAAGGTGCACTATGTGGATTCAAATTCTAAGCAAGTTTTGCTTGACCAAGTAGGCCATATTTATTATTACTGTAAGACCTAAACTATGTGTGGATGTTTGAACCGATTCCACTATTATTTCTTATCTAATCTGTCTGTGATTTTTGTAACAATGTACTCATTTGTAGCATAAAATAGGAAAATGTTCATGAAGCTACTGAAGTTTAACTGTCATGTCAGTAAACAGTATCACTTTTCAATAATTTACAATGATGTTCAGTGTAAGAATCCAACATAATGCACCTTTAACCCTGAAACAAACCTTTCATAATACAAGTGTGGCCTTGAGACAGTACTGCCGCCATCTAAATTTGATAAAGAAGAGTATTTTCAGGAATACAGTCAGTTTTATATGTATATGATATATGTGGGCGTATATATTCAAACAGAATGTATGAGTGTTCAATGAAATATGCGTCTTATGCCCTGTGTGTGTTTATTTTATCATATTTTATCTTTGTTAAGTTAAATATTAAATAATTGCATCAGCCCAATCATAGTTACTATCTCCCCTATAGTATTCCTCGTGATTTCTTAGATCAAAACTATTTGCAGTAAAGAAATAACTTCGTTTAACTTAGGAATCAGGTTAAATCACCGCTTATTGGTTTTTGTCCTTTATGAATAAATGTGAGGTGAGATTGTATATTGAGTATTTATTTTCAGTTAGAGAGGCACTTCAAATACTATGGGGAGTAGGTAGCAGTTTCGTTACCTTTTTGTGTTTTGGATGGAGTAACAAGGTGTCATGATTTAATGCCGATTTGTAACATTATTTGGTTAATAGAATGTTCTTTTGTGTAATTGGGAATTTTGGTATAAAACAGGCTTGGGTTGAGTCAAACGTTTATGCTACTTAAGGGCTTACAATCATGCTAATCGTGTTTATGATGCACATGTGGACTGACACGATTTTGCACATTTTAAAAGAAAGATGCTTGTATGTGACAATTATCGCTAAACATCAAGGAGTCTAAGAGGCAGGTTTTTTTTATTACACCAACCATGAAAATACAAACAAGGTAAAATTATTATAATAAATAAAAAAAGGCTTTTCTTTTAATGCTGTGAAAACATCTGGGGACTCAGTTGCCCTGAAATCTGCCTTTTATGACGTACAAACCTTAGCACAATAATGCGCTTTACAATTAAATCCAATCTTTTGACACAAACCAAAGTAAGTGAGAATTTCAGTAACCCGATCCATTCGATTCTAACGATGAACGCAAGACAAATTTCACTTCTATCTGTCGCCAGAATCCTACCACGTAACTCAAGAGACTCACACTTGCCTCTCATCCAGATGATACATTTGCACAAAGTGGAGGGTGCTACTTTTTTATAAGCCATTTGCATAGAACACTGCTGTTCTCCCTTGCTCTCTCGCTCTTTCTCTCTCTCTCGCTCTCTCTTGCTCTCTCCTTTCCTCTCTCTTCCTATCAGATGCACAAACACATCCCACTCAAGCACAGAATGATACACAGCTTCATCGATGGTTGACAGTGCCCAGTATGCAGCTGGCAGCCTCAGTATAGATGAAATATCCCATCAGGCTATAACAGATTTTGAGCGTGTAAGAGCTGTGGAGTTGCTAAAGCAATGAACTACTATGATGACTGGTCAGTGTGTGGTACCCACTTACTTGATTTAGGAACTGAAAGGACTTCTTCCTTTAGACTTTTTTTTTTTTTTTTTTTTTTTTAAGTATTTGTTGTATTCAATTTGGTAATTTGAAGTCTGACCATGTATGTTTTCAAAAGAATATTGTACCCAAATATGTAATTATATTTCTAAATTTATTGCTAATGGTTATGAGGGTGAATTTGGCACATTGTCCATCCTGGATGAAATGAAATGATATGAAATGAAGTGAAATGAAGTGAAATGAAGTGAAATGAAATGAAAGAGCCTGGCCATTTCTGTGTTGTGTTTATCCATGGTTCAAGTCCTGGACTTCCACAAAACTGCACTCAACACCACTTGATGTTTAGCCAATAAGCTGGATTGAAACGATGAGACGATGTGGTGTTACGGACGTCTGAATATGTGAACGATACTTTGAAGCAATTACAAAACAAAAAGCAAACAAAATATTGATTATTCTGTCTGTGTAGTTTGTCATGTGAGGTTGAAAAGGTCACGGGGAGATCAGGATCTTACACTTGAATACAGTTTTACCTAGATGCAGATGCAAGCAAGCGTCAAGACCAACATCACAGCTTTCTAAAAATACGTTTTCTCCTTGCGAAACGTGTTTACGTTGAAACTTTAACTACATGCCTTGTATGATGGTCATTTTGGATAAAGGAAACATGATGAAACCTCGATGGCAAGTCTGAATGCATTACCCCCTCATTTGAAAGAAAACAAAACACTAATTCAAGTAAAAGGCTGTCTATGATGATGCAGGATGAGTCACTGCTTCTGCTGTTCTGGTCACATATTTAAGCATTTCAGCCAGTGACTGATAAGTGATGAGTGGTTTATACTCAGAGAAATCAGCAGTATTAGAGCAATTGGCAGCTCTATGATAATCTGCATGGTTAGGTTTAATTGCTCTCAGATAAACTGTATGTTGTTTTTATTTTATTCTTTTTATTATTATAGAGTCATTTGAATAATTCATGCTGCTTCCCCCTTTGTATAATAATCTAAAACTATGGATGTAGGGAACTCCATGTATGTATGCATGTATCTTAACCACAGGAAAAAAATGAGGCTGTTTACCCTTAAAAGTGAACCATGAGAAAAAAGTATTAGAAAGAATTCACTGATAGATACCAAATGTGTATCTTAAATCAGCTAAAGAATAAAACTCATGGCTGTGAGTTATAGAAGAATAAGCCACCACCCAGCCATCTGATTCACCCTGAAGCTGAATTTCCTGTATTACAGTACAACAGGGATGTTTACAAAATGTTTATGGTTATTTTTATTTGGTATTAAATAATGTGCCAAAAATGTACATATATTCACGTTTTAGTGAAAACAATTTACTTACTAGCATGTTTTTAGGAAGAAACCAGAGTACTGAGAGGAAATTCATGTGGAAATGGGAAGAATATGCCAAAATCTGCACAGACAGGAACCCAAACACAGAGCTTAAGATCATGCCAGGACTCGGGAGCTGTGAAACGTCAACACTACTCTTGCCACCTAGGATGAATTCAGTGTTTCATATTGCTTTAAATAAAACACTGATGCTGATTTGGGGAAGAACCCAAGGAAACTAGGCTTATTAACACAAGCTTACACATTGTTTAGTGAAACTACATTGAAATACTTAATGGTGGTGCAATAGTTATTTTGGAATGTTGTTTTTAGAAGATGAATTCATAAATTAATTCCTCCTAATAAGCAAGAACATTTATGGTATTTGGCAGACGCCCTTATCCAGAGAGACTTACAACTGAGCAAATAATGGTTAAGAGCCTTGCTCAAAGACCCAGCAGTGGTAGCTTGGTAGTGCTTGGATTTGAACTCATGACCTTCTAATCCATGGGTCAATGCCTTAACCACTTTGCTACCACCTCCCATTGCAACTGCTACATGTATCATAGGTCGACATTTCCTTGTAGAGAACATTCTAAAACGTCACTGAAGGTTAATTCCTTTCATTCTCAGTATGAAAGAACTCTTCCTGTGTACTATTTGGTTGTTGATTTTGATCCAGCTTTCACTTTGAAAGTGTCCTCCAAGCTAAAGTAGCTAATGAACCATCAAATTTCTTGTTCTGAATCATGGGTTCCAGATCTTAACTTCATTAATATTTACGGCATTTGATGGACACCCGTTTCCCAAGCGACTTACAGTTATCTCGTTTGTACAACTGAAAAATTGAGGGATGAGGGTCTGGCTCAAGGTTCGAATAGTGGCATGCAGGTGGTACTGAAATTTGAACTCACAACCTTGTGATCATAAAACCTGTGCTATAAGATTTGCATAAAATAATAATATGAAACCAATATGCATAATTTGTGCCATTTCCTTTCTTTCTAAACGTCTAACCATTTACAAGAGATTAATAAAGGTTCAATCTGTTTAAGGTAAACCTGTGAACCTTACCCTGTATTTCTTCACTATCTGTACTAGTTGCAATAGTGGTATATTCTTCCTTTTTGTTCTGTGAGTAATAAAAAAAGAAAATATTACAAATAGGAAACATCTGGAGGAAAACATGGGCCCTGACCTCTGGCCAGCCAATTGTCTAGACATATCTGCACAAAGGATGCATCTTTTCTTCTATACCCAATACATTAGAGATGCTAGTCTAGTTGACTAATACATTCACTAGATGCCACTGTGGGGATGTCAGGCTAGTCAGACGGGTGGGAATAAAACAGTGAGTCATATGGTAAAGAAAGCAGCTTAATGTGCCGTCTTAGACTGAAAATATTTCAAACCAGATGATGCCACTCTTACAGTCGGCTGCAAAAGGCTACCCTGGAAATCTCTGACATGATTTTTTTTAGCGTTTTCTTTTGCATTAATGAACCTTTAACACTTTGTATTAATTTGTATGAAGTGAAGAGGTTTGCATTAGATTGTTTTAATCCCACTCCCACTCCCTCCCAAGAAATCCTTCCTGAGTTATTTTTGTTGCCCTTTATAGCTAAATAAAACCATTTGCACTGTGGCAGAGTGAACTGCGTTGTAACCAGCTCTGTTCGAGAGAGCGCTCTCAGAGCCGCAGGTTGCACATCACCATCCAAACCCTCTCAGATAGTTTAGAATCAGATCATTGGAGCATTTCAGTTCATAGAATATGTATAGTATAATATAGCATAAATAGCAAAAAAATGATTATATTACGATTAAATAGTATAATATGTAGCCTAGAGAAACACTGATCCTGTCAATTAAATGTCCTATGTAACATTATGTATGGCTGTTAATAGATAAAACCGCTTAAAGT
Organism: Silurus meridionalis; assembly: GCF_014805685.1. Classification (NCBI taxonomy): domain Eukaryota; kingdom Metazoa; phylum Chordata; class Actinopteri; order Siluriformes; family Siluridae; genus Silurus; species Silurus meridionalis. Next base: position 5,997,447 of record NC_060901.1, on the reverse strand, counting down.
TAGCAATTACCAACAGCTTTTGGTTTAGCTATAGAAAAGACAACTACAGTGTAACCTCGGGTTACGAACGCCCCGGCATACGTATAATTCAGGTTACGAATCGCAGTTCATCAAAATCTTTGCCCCTGGTTACGAACAAAATTTCGGGATATGAACGTCGCGCACCAAAAAATCACAGGCAAGTCGGTTCTTTTCTTATCGCCACCCACGCTCTATCCACGCGTATCGGGATACGAACTTTTTAGGTTACGAATAAAGTACCGGAACCAATTAAATTCGTAACCCGAGGTTCCACTGTACTTAACTGGTCAACTTTTTGAATTACTCGTAAAACTGCAACTTCTACTATACATTCTGGATATATAGTCCTCCTTCCTTTAAGCTTTTTATACAATGATTTCTCAGGGAGTTTTTTCTTGGCACTATTGGATCTGGATTGTTCAGTTATACATCTGAATTTCTGTCAATTTGTGAAAATTGACAAAGCACTATACCAATAAATCAAATTTACTGAAATGTACTGTGTACATAGATTAAATGTTACAGAGCAAAACTAGTATTAAATGAATCATAATACTCTTTGTAGTCACTTTCACTATCCCCTCGGGATCAAGTAAGTACATATGTACATATGTATCTGTCTGTCTGTCTGTCTGTCTGTCTGTCTGTCTGTCTGTCTGTCTGTCTATCTATCTATCTATCTATCTATCTATCTATCTATCTATCTATCTATCTATCTATCTATCTATCTATCTATCTATCTATCTATCTATCTATCTATCCACCCCACTCTAAGAACCAATTGTTCTACTTGGCAATCAATCAAATGACTTTTTTTACACAAAGCACACACTTTGCCTCAACTAAGTCACATGTCTTTTACACAATACTGCTATTTAAACTCTGGTTTATTATTCACAAGAAGCCTTACACAAATATTCTACACTTTCCTAGTTTGCAAAAACAGGCTATGTATTGGATGCAATAGGCTATGTAATATTTTGTCATACCAGGAAGGGCTGTGCTTTTATTGAAAGGATTTGCATAATACAGCAATAAGAAGTGAAACAGAAGCAGTGATCGTCAGAGTTAATGTGTGACTGGCAGGTAGGTGGGTCTCAGAGAGCCGGGTGACAGGATTAGAAGCTGTTATACACATTTCACAACTTGGGAGTTCAGAGCATTGCAGTTGGTGTGCATATCTGTAAAAGGTAGGTTTTGCTTAAACTCTTTTTTTTTTTGTCAAATTAATAGTAATTCTTTACTCAACTTAGTGAAAGTAATTATCTATTTATTGGCTTATTTCAATTCGATTATACAAAAAAACACAGAAAATGTACTGAATTCATAAACTGTTATTAGATATTGGATATTAGATACTGTATAAAACTATATAATTCATTCCTGATGCATCTAACAATCTCTGGAACTGTATAAACACTGTCACTGTGAATTCAACAGGCTTTGCTTGTGCGCTGTTTGAACACAGAGTCATTGTTAATAAAAATAGGATTGTCCTGACTTTGGTGCAGCTGATGCAATATTTGGGTTTACTGTGTCTCACTTTCTGCCACAGCTGACAGCTTCACAAGAAGACCACATAAGAGCAAGGATGTCACACACAATGGGCGGGAATAGTTTCCCAGAGATGATCATGCGGAAACGGGATGGCGGTCAGCTGAGCGCAGAGGACATCCACACCTTTGTAGGAGGAGTCAAATCACGTACTATTCAGGATAGTCAAATAGGTGAGACTCATTACACACTGATAACCTTCTCAGTCCCACCCAAGATAAGCATGTAAGCAGAGTGTAAAAAGATTCGCCATAAACTTTTAAACCAACACTCAAAGGTAACGAGAATAACATTTATTATGTCACTACTATTGGTGGGATATCTCACTATCCTGATGGGATATAGACACCAATCAGGCATAATATTATGACATTGTAACATTATGAGCGGTGAATATGTAAGTGAATGACACTGTTCATCTCTTCATCATGGTACCTGTTAGTGGGTGAGATATATAAGGCAGCAAGTGAACATTTTGTTATTAAGGTTGATGTGTTAGAAGCAGGAAAAATGGGCAAGCATAAGGATTCGAGTGAGTTTGATAAGGATCAAAATATAATGTCTAGACGACTGAGTCAGAGCATCTCCAAATCTGCAGTTCTTGTGGGATGTTCCAGGTCTGCATTGATCAGTATCTATCAAAAGTGGTCCAAGGAAGGGACCGTGGTGTAACAGTGACAGGGTCATGGGAAGCAAAGATTCATGATACACGTGGGGAGTGAAGCCTGGTCCGTGTAGTCCGATCCAACAGACGAGCTTCTGTAGCTCAAATTGCTGAAGAAGGTAATGCTGGTAATGCTTGAAGGGTCAGAACTGTTTTGGCAGTAAATAGGGGGACCAACACAATATTAGGCAGGTGGTCATAATGTTTTGCCTGATAGATGTATCGGGCAACAGTCATGCGAACAGCCACTTCTTGACATTTTGAAATCCCCAGATTTCAGTTAGACTGAGCTACTGTGCAATGTGCTGAACAAATACTTTTGATCCATGGGCCCCACCTTGCAACTTACAGGATTTAAAGGATCTGGTACTAATGTTTTGACGCCAGATACCACAGCACACCAGAGGACTTGTGGAGTCTCGATGAGTCAGAGCTGTTTGGGTGGCACAAAGTGAACCTACACAATATTAAAGAGCTGGTTTTGACATTCTACATATGCCATTTCTACATCATTGAACATTTAAAGGCTCTGACATGGAGGAGTTTGGGTTGATGATCTCAGATGTTGGGCTAATTGATGTGTTGCTCAGGAGCACCTGTTTCCATAACTCCAATTGACTGTAGAAGGCTGTAGAAAGGACATTGCTCCTAATCACACATTACGGTGCTCGTGATCGTTCTCATTCTCCAGTGTTTGTCATTTTTTAATGATTTATAATTACACTTTTGATGTCACCCAGATGAGGATTGGTTCCCCTTTTTGAGTCTGGTTCCTCTCAAGGTTCCTTCCTCATACATCTTATAAATAAATGTTTGCTTTATAGTTCTTTCATTCTGTAAAGCTGCTTACAGACAATGTCCGTTGTGAAAAGCACTATAGAAATAAACTGAATTGAATTGAACTTGATTTAAGAATCAAAAATGTGCGGTGGCCTCACAAAATTAAAGGTATGATTTAATCCCGTGTATAAACAAAAGTTTAAGAAAAGTTGATTCAATTTAAAAAAATTCTTATTTCTTACCAGGTATGATCCTGACTGAACAGATAGGTGCCTCTATAACCTTCTGTGTGCTTGGTTTATCATCAAGCCAAAGCCTAAATGTTATGTAAGAGTAAATGTTTATACAGTATCTAAATTCCAAGTAAGGGCCCATGTTTTACTTCTTAACTGAAATACTGAAAATTGAGAAATGCACTACAACAACAGTAATCTTAAATTTCCAAAATTTCATTCTTAACAATTAGGCAAATGCTATATATATATATATATAACCATTTAGACCTAGAGAAATAAAATAAAATGAAACATCTGTGTTCTTTTCTGACCTTATGTTTTTATCCCTGAAGTCTCTAATGTAGATTATCTCTAGCTACCTTCTGTGTGCTTGGTTTATCATCAAGCCAAAGCCTAAATGTTATGTAAGAGTGAATGTTTATACAGTATTTAAATTCCAAGTAAGGGCCCATGTTTTACTTCTTAACTGAAATACTGAAAACTGAGAAATGCATTACAACAACAGTAATCTTAAATTTCCAAAATTTCATTCTTAACAATTAGGCAAATGCTATATATATATATATATATATATATATATATATATATATATATATATATATATATATATATATATATATATAAAACCATTTCCATTCCATATAACCATTTAGACCTAGAGAAATAAAATAAAATGATACATCTGTGTTCTTTTCTGACCTTATGTTTTTATCCCTGAAGTCTCTAATATAGATTATCTCTAGCTACCTTCCAGCTAAATAATTTATTGGTGTGTAACTGGATATTGGTGAAATTTATACTTTTTTCAAGTACCTTATTTCTTTTGTTCAAAATCCTTAATATAACTAATCTTCACCAATAACAAACCCTGTTCTACCCACTCCATGTGCTATTTTTGTTTAATTTTTGTTATATATATATATATATATATATATATATATATATATATATATATATATATAAACAAAAAATATATTTTATAAAGCTAGTCCAGATTAAATGACTACTTAAGAATTAATAAAAAGGGGTGAATTCGTGTGCATTTAAAAGGCAAGTTCAGCAATACTCTCAAATGTGAGTTATTTTTGTCAAGTCTGAACTTTAAGGTTAAATTCACTTTAATGAAAGGAAATTTTCAAGGTTACCTGATGCAATGCAAGGCTGGGACACCAGCAATCACAACTCAAAGGGAGGGTTGAAGGATGACATTTAAATAGGAGAAGGGTAAAGCAATTTTAGATATGATAGAAGAACTATTTGGAGAGAGAGCTGTGTTTACAGTTTTGGTTTTTTTTAGGTGCAATGCTTATGGCCATTTGGCAGAAGAGCATGGACAACAAGGAAACCATGATGTTGACAAAGGAGATGATGACATCAGGTGAGGTTTTGCACTGGCCTGAGGAATGGACTGGCCTTGTGGTGGATAAACACTCGACGGGTGGAGTCGGGGACAAGGTCAGCATTCCACTGGCCCCTGCTCTGGCAGCTTGTGGGTGCAAGGTGAATAGAAGAGTTTCTCATTCATTCATTGCTTAATGTAAACAATACACAATTTTACTGTAATATTCCAACAATAGTCCAAAAGTAAATTCAGAACTATGGTGTAATTGGATTTTGACCCTCGCAGGTCCCTATGATAAGTGGACGTGGACTGGCACACACTGGAGGCACACTAGACAAACTGGAGTCCATCCCAGGGTTCAACATCCACTTATCAACAGAACGGGTACACGATGACAACCTGATATCATTAGTTACACCGCCGAAATGCTGATGTCTCTATCTGATTAGTCAGATAGTGTTTATTAATATTACTGTTAAGGTTAATATAGTGAACCGCATGGTAAATCAAAAGTTTATTGTATTTCACTCATTCTATTCTCATTTTAACACAATAACAGCTGATGCATAATGAACTGTATTGTAGACATGCCATGTTATCATTGCCTAATAATATAGAGTGCCTTTTTTTAAAAGTTTAGAAACATTGAGTCATATTGTTTCTGAGAAACACATGGATGTTCCTATTGTTTATATGCAAACAAATGAGGTAATTTAACAGAATTAATGTTACAGACTGTGACATTGTCAGCTATGACAGGTTCGACTTTACAAGTTTCTGTTTATATGTGGAGAACATGCATGGAGAATTGAGGAGGTGGTAGCTCAATTAATAAAATGTTGGATTTTAATCAGAAGGTCATGAGTTCAAATCCCAACACCACTAAGCTGCAACTGCTGGGCCCTTAAGCAAGACCCTTAAACCTCAACTGCTCAAAGAGATGATTGTAAAGACATTTGCTATATGCTGTAAATGTAAAATCATTACATACATGTAGGTTAAATGTAGATTAATTATAAATGAAACACTAAACCAACATGGCTGCCATGGGTGCCAACTTCACAATGACCCAAACTCTATATATAAATATAAGCTTTATTTAGAGAGCAAACAGGCAGCTGGAGAGTTATCTACGATAGAAATGCTTGCCCAGTCAACACACTTAAATCCTATTGAACTTGAAAGAGAGACTATTAGTTCAGTGATTGTTTATGGCTATATGCTATATATAAAATTATATGGTATAACAAGTGAAAACAGGAACTAACTTGTAATCACTAAATGTAAAACTATAAACTGGGCTAATATACTAACAAGTTGCTAGTGTTACACATTTGCTGGGTGTAGGAGAACATGCTGTTAGAAAATGAAACCAAATAAACTGATAATCAACAATTACTCCAAGTTGATTGTGTAGAATTTGCAGTCAAATTACATTTACTTATCAGACTATAAATCACTTGTTATACTTTCTCTTTAGTAGATATAAAATGACCTTGGACAGTGCTGTGCCTGGAACCTATTCAGAGGTAGCATGTGTGTGTGTGTGTGTGTGTGTGTGTGTGTGTGTGTGTGTGTGTGTGTGTGTGTGTATGGGGTGTTCAGGTGAAGCAGATACTGCAGGATGTAGGCTGTTTCATTGTGGGTCAGACAGAGACTCTGGTACCTGCAGATCGTGTCCTCTACGCTCACAGGGACATCACTGCTACTGTAGACAGTGTCCCACTTATCACCGGTGAGATCAACTAAAAAATGTAATTAACAAAACATACTGATAGCTTGTATCTTGAATGCCCTGATGTTGTGTGTATATTTTTGTTACAGCATCAATAATGTCAAAGAAGGCAGCTGAGGGTCTAAATGCACTTGTGTTGGATGTGAAGTTTGGTAAGGCTGCTCTCTACAAAGACATGGACAGCGCTCGAACACTTGCCCAGTCAATGGTGAGACATAGTGTGTATGAGAAAGAGAGAGAGAAAACAGACTTTGTTCTCAATAACCTTGGCTTTGTATCTCTAGGTTGCAGTGGGAAACAGTTTGGGTATAAAAACAGGGGCAGTGTTGAGCAGGATGGATGCTCCTATTGGCCGATGTGTGGGGAATTCCTTAGAGATATATGAAGCTTTGGAATGCCTCAAAGGGCGTGGACCTGATGACTTAAATAACCTGATTACATCACTGGGTAAGGAGGGTTCATCAAGTAACTTCAGTGGGACGATTTTTAAATGAATACTCATTTCTACAGTTCTATATTTCTATATTTGTCACAATTACCTGTACTGAAAAAAAAATTACTGAAACTATTTAAACTTACTTAAATTAGAAATCAATACAGCATATATGAGGTACTATCAAAAAGTTTGCATCTGTTTACAAGAAAGTACTTTATTCAGTTACGTTTCCACATTGTCACCGTCAAAATATGTGTGCGTCCAAAAGGCTAAGCTGTTCTTCAAATAAGAATAATAAGCCAAGAGATTGTGCCCTCTGGGTGAAATGATGGCATGTACCAAAAATGACCAGAATAGGGGCCCATGTGTACGAAACAGATTAAATCGCATGTGATGCAGCATGAGGTGCCACCCTTCCTGGCAATAAGGGCAGATTCGCAAGAGGAAAGGAACTTGCAGATGACTAAATTGGGAAACAAATGTCAATGGTTTCACATAACCTCAAACACTGCTTATACAGCATTTCTGATTGTGAAATCATAAACTATACAGATTTACATCAGCTAAGATATTAATAGCCAACTGCCCTTTGAATTTATATTTATTTTGAAACAAAAAGGTTTATTTCTTTTTGTTTCCTCTGCTTTCTATAATCCTACATACACTGCTACAGAAGCAGTAGTTAGACATGGAAAAATTATGTTAAGAAAAAAAATTATTCTTTTTGAAGCAGATTTGTTTTTCAGCTGACAGAGATTTTGTCATCAGGTAAAGGTAGAACATTCATCCATCCATTAATCCATTCATTAACCAATCAATATGAAGGTCAGCCCATGAAACAATCAATCTATCCATCAATCCACAAGTACACTTGGCCTGGTATTGAAAGTAGTTTTTCATCTAATTTCCACCAGGCTTTTCCAAAATGTTCTTGACTCAGTGGACCCATCTGCTGGACTTGTCAATTCTAAGCTCTTACAGTGTGTTATTATGTGCAGGTGGTTATTTGCTGCAGATGTGCGGGCGAGCAGCTACTCTGGAGGCTGGACAGAAAGCGATCAGTGAGGTCCTGATGAATGGAAAGGCCTTGCAACATTTCCAGGAAATGCTGCAGGCCCAAGGGGTGACTGCAGATATAAGCCGATCCCTCTGCTCAGAAAAGGCTGAATACTTTAATCACCTGAGGCGTGCAAAGCACCAAACAGAGCTTAAGGCACCGGATGATGGTAATATATCTACAATATTTTATGTTCATTTGTAAATTTGTGTCTGACATTGAACATATAACTGTAGTACAAAAATGTATTATATGTTTTTTTCATGGTGATATTATATAATTTTAGGCACGGTTTTAGACATAGATGGTATGACCATTGCCGTGGTGCTGCACAAGTTAGGAGCAGGTCGCACCAAACCTGGGGAGCCGATCAACCACAGTGTAGGAGCGGAGCTCCTGGTGGACTTGGGTCAACAGGTAAAGAAAGGTGAGTAGTAACGTATAGTACCATAACATTGTGTGCATGTAAATTTATGAAGGACACAATGCCAAACATTATCTTCTTTGGCAGGTCAGTCCTGGATCAGAATCCATCATGACTGTGCAACATTGAGCTCCCACCAGCACGCTGACCTGCAGGAGGCTTTGGTTATTGGCAGTGGTGAAGGTTTTCAGAACAATGCTCGAGTGGTAGAGTTCATCCAACCAATCTAATGTCTCATCTGATACAGCTGTTTTTTCCCCTAATCCGAGCACAGTGCACTTTTTCTGATTCATTTTACATTTTTGATACCGTATACTCGCTATACAGGTAGTTCCCGAGTTAAGATGGTTCGACCTATGATATTTTTAATATCACGATAGTGATACGACAAAATTGTTCAAACATTTTACTTTTCACGTGATAGGCAAACAAAAAGCAGCATATATGCAATACGATACGATGGGACGATGCCAGGATGTACGCATCTCCCACCTTTTGAGATGCCTCATCCTCGCCAGTGGTCAACTGATGTACTGTAATTTGTTGAATTATTAACAAATGACAGTATACTACCCCATACTAATCACTGAAGACTCCTGGGTAGGCTGGGCCATGTCTCGACTTTCTCAAAGTTATGATTCGGTCATTGGAACACATCTCCATTGTAAGTCGGGGACTACCTGTATACACTCTTAATTGTTTATACAGTAGAACAGGTTGCATAGGTATCCACAGCCATTACAATTTTTCCTTTTATTGTTACAATCTGAAACAGAAATGGACCTTATACTATATTAACCTAAAAAACAAATGTGGAAAAACAATCTGTATTTTTTTACATGTCGAAATTAAAATGTACTGCTTGTACTTGCATATCTCTATAGTATGTATCGGTATCCACCTCAGGTGCTAAATTCAGATATTCACCCCTTGAATTTGGTGCAACCAGTTACCAGCAGAGCTGAATGGAGCGTACCTGTGTGCAATGCAAGTGACATCAAGTGATCTCAAACTGAATAGACTTGATCATTACTACTAGTTTCAGGCTGAAACATAAAAAAATTCATGATATAAGTTTTTTTTTTATAATTCAGTGAAATTCCTTAATTTTTAAGGATTGAACCCAATCAGTCTAAAAACATAAAAAAAAAAAAGAAACAATTCTGATTTTATGATTTGTATTTAGTTTCATTTAACTAAATGGAAATTTAAAAACAGAGGAGTGGTTTCTGTATATTTTCTAATCCAATCGTTGTTGGGTCTCTGTTTGATGATGGCCTGAGGGTGTTTTATCCTCTCACACAAACCATATACACACTTACTATAACAGCGAACGGGGACTAAATTTTAAATAGGATGTTCCAAAAGCACATAAAAATCTTAGGTGTCCACAAACTTCTATTTAGTGTATTTGTATTGAGAATTATACTGGAGAATGATGAATGATTCTGTGATGAAGGTTGTCTGTGCAATGATGACTACTGTCTGGGATTAACTGTGGTGCTTTATTTACCCTTTGTATCTCTAAAATTTGAGTATTTATCATTTTTAACACTTAATATATATGTATATGATGCATTTATTTTAGGTAACATTTTCTTTATTTTTCCAGGTGTATTTTGTGGGAAGAAAGTATAAGGGTTGAATTTTTATGAAGGGTATACGGGTTTTTATATATATTCATATATTTGCTTAAACTTGCATGAATAATAACAGCATGAGGACATTAAGAGCATTCGAATAATTTCCGTAAATAAGTTTTTTGTCTGTACTCGGTAACAGGTTTGTATTTGTGATGTCGGTATTCAAAATTGACATTAATGAAAATTATAATGAAAATAAAGGGGAAAAAATTCCAAAAGCACTTTTCTCCTCCTCGTGATCTTTAGATGATGCAACATGTGTTTTTTTCAATCACAGAAAACATTTATAACATCACCTCAAGTAAAAGGTAGCCAAATCACTAAGTGCTAGTTTCCAACTACACTAGTTAGGCTGTTTTTTGCAAGGTACGCATACCATGATAAACTACATACTATAAATTATTATGCAGCTAAAAGAAATATTGTTGCTCTATGCGTAAAAGCAACACAGTATAACCTACAGTTATTAACCTATTTCATTAAATGCATTAGTCTTTACTCTCCTCATTACGAGATGAGTGATAGAGCTGCATACACACTTTATCTTTTACACCCAATCTACAATCAAAACCAATTTAAAACAAAGCGCGCGCTCTACACTGATTGGTGGATTGCTGTGTGATTGACTAGTTAAGTTTTTATCCTTATAAATAAAAAGGAACGACTGATTTCGCAAAATGATGTTGAGTAAAAAGGAAGATGTTTGACTTTGAAATGTAGTGAAATTAAAGTAAAAGTCACCCCAAATGAAAATTCTTGAGTATAGATACCTGAAAAATCTACTGAAGTACAGTAACGAATTAAATTTACGTACTTCGTTACAGTCCACCAATGCTGTCGTCAAATTTTTTCATTTGGTGCCTATTTTTGCCTTGAGGTGGCAGCAGAGGATCTTTTTTGTAGGCCGAGATCTCTTACATAAGTTACGGTGGCCGAGAAGTGCAAAACACATTAACAAATCCAAAAACAAATTAACAAATATGTCGTTTTGTTTGCGGATTTGTTGTTTGGTTTTCGGATTTGTTGTTTTGTTTGCGGATTTGTTGTTTTGTTTTTGAATTTGTTAATGAGTTTTCGGACTTGTTAATGTGTTTTGCACTTCTCGGCCACCGTAATAAGTGCTTCTCATTTTATAATCCAAGCGGTAATTGGTGGTATTACAAAGAGTTCTTGAAAGGAAAGGAGAATTGATCATATTAAACAATATACTGTGAATCAAAACAATTAAATAGGGTACTATTAGATTCATTATTAAAACAGCAAACAACAAAGAAACCAAGGGTCATGTTTACCATCGTACTTCCACCACCATGCTTCATTGTTAGGATGATGTTCTCAGTGTGGTGAGTCGAATTGGTTTTCTGTGAGATGCCAAGCCAAAAAAAATAAATAAATATATAAATAAATAAAAGATTTCAGACATCAGACTAGAAAAACTTTTCCCACATATTTGTACCAAACAAGATTTCATAAAAGCCAGCTTTGTGATGTGCAAAAGATTTCCTGTGAACAGCATCCGACACCATCTGAGCTGTGGATTTCTCCAGATCCTTCTCGGTCTTTTAGCTGCTACTCTGACTAAGCCGGTGTTTTACTCAGGCTTTTGTTGGATGACCACGTCCAGGCACAATCACACTTGAAACATTCTTTTCAATGTTTTAAAAGAAGATTTGAAGCTACGCTGCAGGATGTTTAAACTTTGAGATATTTTATCACAAAACCATCACACTTTTTCCAGAACTTTGTCCCAGACATGTTTTGATAGCTCCTCTCTTCATGAAGCTGTTTAAGTTCCCTAACATACTCTGGAGGGCCTTCCAAGAACAGGTATATTTACACTGACATTATGTGACAAACTCTTATCAGGATATTTACACAGTATACTGTTATCACTGTTTCAGTCTGTAGCCTTCTATATGTTCAACATGAGCAGTTTCTAAATTTCACTTTAAATCATAAATCAACACATTTACTCTATAAACGTTTACCATTTATTTTCTCATTTTCACATGTACAAAAAAACAGGCATTTAAAAAAAAGTGAAAAATTTCTATTCCATTTCTACAGATACAAAATCCAAGAAGGGGGATTCCACTAAAAAACACTGTGGATGGGGTTTGAATGAGTCTGTACTTTTACACACTGGGGAAACTTAGTGTACTATGGAGTTCAGTGGTTCAGCCCTTATATTGCCAAGATCCAGTGCAGAGTCTGTTTCATCGTCAATTTCACCAATAACAGCCCTGCAACACAAACACAGATGTAACTTCTTCCATTGGACATTTCTAAAACAGCTAATCAGACGAACGTGAAGCAATACCAAATCTGCTTACGTTCACACATGTAGTCTAAAAAATATTTTTTGGGGAGGTTTTTTTACTAAATGTAGGTCTGAAATTTATACTCCACTTCTTCCCAACTTTTAAATCTTAATAGACACCAAGAGTGAAAATATATGGGGGGAAAATTCAACACTTTAAAAGTATGAAATGAATTACTTAACGATTAAGAAATTATATAAGAGATGGATTCCTAACAAATCTGCAAAAATACTGATCAAATCTGTTAATGTAATACACTGCGAATAAACAGGCATTTACTGGTCACATATGTTAGAAATCTGGGGTAAAAGCAAAGTCTCAGCAGTGATACAGCACCCCTGGAGCAGACAGCATTAAGGGCCTTGCTCAAGGGCCAAAAAAGAAGCAGCTGGGCAATACTGGGGCTTGAATTACCAACTTTCTGATCAGTAACCCAGAGCCTTAATCTATGATCTACCATTATCACTGTGCAAACAGACAAGTGCTGATAATTATGCAAATATATGTACATCTAACAAATAAATAAGCCTGGGCAGTAAAGATTAAGCTGTTGAGCAAGTACAGTATATTTACACAGTCTGCTTTGCGATGGCTTTTCTGACACAACAGGATCTTTGCAGGTAGACATTAAGCTTAAATCTAGATTTAGTGTCTCATATATATATATATATATATATATATATATATATATATATATATATATATATATATATATATATATATATATATATATATATATAAAAAACCTCAAACAGGTTTTTTCAAAACCCACAGAACCTTTCTTCTAGAAACACTACGATTAAACTTTTAGCTATTGGGTTACACTCCAAATTGTTGTTGTAACCTGGTGATGGAGTCGATTTACGTGCATGACTTACACATTATCTCCTCGAACGATGTACAGTCCCAGCACAACCTGCTCCACTCCCTGGGAGGAGCTGAACACACGCTCGTGGCTTTCATCCAAGATGAGGTTGATCGTCTGGTCAAAGCCTTTCAGCGTTCCCTGAAAAAAAGTTACAGAGGTGAGCACATCATTCTTTAGCTGTCACTATTAACCAGGGGTGGGACGGAATGACTGGTACGATAATGCACTCTAATCCATGTTACTAAAGGAAACAATTGTTAATACCCACAGTTTTGCTTTCACACTGTCATATACCGAACCCCGTGATGTCACAAAAACTATTTCTAGCTGCAGAATAGATTGCAATGTACTTTAGAATTCTTTGAAGTCTAAGTACAAAAAACAAAAAAAACAAACACTGCATAATACAGGGATCAGGATATCTAGCACATTCATGACACAATAAAGACACAAAAACAAAACGATTATGTCCTAGAAATAAGTATCACACCATATTACAGATACAAAGAAGACTTCTATATTAAACACAACATAAACATAAAAACATTTTTCACTTATGTATCTAAACATAAACTTTAGCACATTCCTCAAACTGGCCAGACTTCATAACATTGATGCACAGTGATACCTGGGAAAGTAAACCATTAAAGCATTCGCCATCTGTTTTTTTTGATTATCCAAATTTCGTCAACAGAATATAGGAGTGAAAAACAATCAATGCAACATATAGAATTTAGATAAAATACCACCATGAAAATATTAGAAGCAATCTTTTCACCCACAAGTCATGTGAAAATGTTTCACCCTTAATAATACGCTAAAAATGCATGCAGTATAACTGCAGATAAAAAAAATTAACCCTCTGTTAACTCAAATGGCTGCAAGGTTCATCAACTGGAACAAACACTACCTCACAGTAGATAAAATAGATATAGCAAACACAATATAGAACACGTGCACTTTTGTCAGTGAAGTGTGCAGAGACCTGCACAACAATAAAATGTAGAAGTAAATGATACTCACCACAATCATCCGTCCATCTGATGTAATAATGGCGACAGTCCCTTTACAGGCTGGTTAAGGACGTTTAAAGAGCTTTGTGTATGAATAAATGCAAGAACAATGACCCAGATCAGGACTCCTCTCTATGCGAACAGAAAAATGTGAAATGTGAAAGAAAAAGTAAAGACTCGCTGAAACCGAAAGGATATTTAGTGCACATGTTTGTACATTTCCAGTGTTTTGGTTTCCCCCCCTTTCTGTTGTTTCATATCTTGAACATACAATATATAAGCACTTTTTTTGGGCACCTGACCATAGGATTTCTATATGCTTTCTGAATATTCCATTCAACATCTTGGTCCACTTTTCTAGGAAAATGCTCCACACGATTTTGGAGTGTGCTTGTGGACATTGGTGCTCATTCAGACACAAAAAGGCAGGTACTGATATAGTGTGAGGAGGCCTGAGGAGCAGTCAGCTTTCCACTTCCTATTACTCTATAGTCGTAGGAACTCTATAGCAGGCTACACAAGAGCTTCCACTCCAACCCATGTAAACCATATTTTCAAGAAGCTGGATTTGTGTAAAGGAACACTGTCATGCTGGAACAGGTTTGGCTCTCCTGCTTCATGTGAAGGGAAAATTTAAACCACCGCTTCCAGAGACATCTTACAATTGTGTGCATCCACCTTTGTGGGAACAGTTTGGGGAAGAACCCATGTGACCCCAAACAATTTATGTGCATACAGTGTATGTCTAAATGTTGTCCCTTGACTGTTAGTAGCAGTTTCCAATAATTCTTGTGACTCATGAGCTCACAAGAAGAACATTTCAGGCTGAATGACTTGCATTCCCCACAGTGCTGCTTGGCAGTGTCATTTAACCCTCACATCATCTTTTATTAAAGAGAATGATGCAGCAGCGCTTTAACATTTGGTTTTGTTTTACCTCTCAGTTCCCTCACCTCATCAGCTTCAACCTTAATCCAATACAATCTACACCATCATAGTAATAATCACAAGAGTTGTGGAGCTGGACTTTCTGCTCTAACTTCAACTGTGCCCCATAGCTGCTTTGCATTCTGGGAATTCTGCATGTGGTGTTCCCTCTATTATACACTGTATTTCTTCAGAACATGCCTAAATATGGTGCCTTTCAGTGTGCTTTTGTTTTTTAGGAACTTACAGAAAAACCCTGACCATCATCTCTGACATTTGTGAGGATTTTTCTCGCCTATTGAACACTACTACAGTAAGCGGAACCATGTGATCCCACATCTACTTACTTCTCACAGGAGAAACGATTAAGAATTATAACATATCGTAACACACTGCCCATCTAAGCACAAACAAACAAACATGTTGCTAATGCTGGAATTTCTCGAAATTATTAGCCACACTGAGCCGGGAGCGGAAATGAACGAAATGACCGTCTTGGGATATCGATCAGTTAGTTCATCTACCTTGTACCCTGCCTCCTTTATTCTTAGTGCTGTACAAGTTCAGAGATAAATCATTTCAAATCAGTGCACCAGGACACTCAGAACTCAAACAGAGTCTACATTTTATTGAGAATCCTTGAGTAAAATCCCAATCATTGCTTTTGTGTACTGCAAGATCTACATACTTGCATAAATGTGCAAACACCGTGTACAGCTCTAAAAACAGTGTGATGGGGGCACAGGGGACAGGGTGTAATTTGAGAAACACATCAAACAGCTAGATTTCACATTTATACATATGGGCATCACTGTGTATTAGTTCTTTTAGATGGTTAGATGATCCAAAAATAAAGGAAGCACAAAACATTTGTCCACCCTTATCTAGGGAAACTTACAATTCTCTCATTTATGCAAAGTGGTATCAAAAAGGTTTGAGACTAGTAACAGATGGCAGCACGCACAGTCACAGGCAGCACCGACCATAAGTAAGGGTGCCAAAATACATTATCCTGTGTACATCAGGAGCCGTGCAACTGTACATCTGAGTTTCTCGCCGGAATTCCACAGGCACCCAAACTACTTGCCAGATTTGGGTCCTGCAGACCAGACTTTCACTTTTGCAGAAGATCTAGTCTAAAGGTCACCGTTTGGACATCACTACGGAAATCCAGCTAAAATCGCAGAAGGTGCTTGACATGGTTTGAAAAGAAGTGGCAGGAACGCTGGGAGCGCTGTATTACTGTGTGTAAACATAAATAAATAAGGTTTTTTTTTCTAAACAGAGTTAGTCTTGAAACTATTTAATATCACCTCGTTCAACTTGAGAAGTTGAGGTTCACGTGAACTACCCAAGGAATCAACAGAGGCAGTTTGGTGGTGCTGGGATTTGAACTCACAACCTTCCAGTCAAGAGTCCAACACGTTAACCACTGAGCTACCACTTTCCCCCCACAACACCTTCTTAGGTGGATCTATTTACAGTCATATCCAATTAGAACATCATCTTCAGATGTGCAAAAGCGCTGGTCTACTGAGCCAGAATGCATTCGTGATTTGCTCCACCATCCACATACAAACAAAAATCATGAACACCACACACAAAGTCTGTTCCCAAGATGATCTGCAAGTCCTTGGCTCCACTATTGCCTTTGTTTATGCAATAATGTTTAATTATATACCTACATACTTAACAACATACCAAACATGAACACACTAGCTAGACCTGAAAGGTTAGCAATTCCAATGCAAAAGCAGAGCTAGCTAGCAAGACTAGCATGCTACATATGTGTGTTTTCTTTTTCTTAAAGCAGATTAATACCGCAAAAAAAGGAAAAAAGAGGATACGGTTGATGTAACTCTCAAGAGCGGTCGACATCTCCACTGGTGTTTCCCCACTTAAAATCTACACAGAGTTTTTCCACACGCTGGTAATGAACATAAACTGAATGCTAATGTTGCTGCTGCCGCTAATGTAGCCGGGAAGAATGTAGAAAAAGGCATGTCTAAGCAACGACCGAGCTCTTCATCCACAGGCAGGATTAATCGAGTGAAAAGTAGTCGTTCACATTTGCCCTGAGGTGCTTTTTGTTTTACATGACATATGTACACCAATCAGGCTTGATATTATGACCACCTGTCTAATATTGTGTTGGTCCCCTTTGGCTGCCAAAACAGTCATAACTCATCAAGAATTAACAGCATTAACTTCTTCAGCAGTTTGAGCTACAGAAGCTTGTTTTTTGGATTGGACCAGCCTTCGCTCTCCACATGCATCAATGAGCCTTGGCCGCCCATGACCCTGTCGCCGGTTTACCACTGTTCCTTCCTTGAACCTTTTTTGATAGAGCTGCAGTTTTGAAGATGCTCTGACCCAGTCGTCTAGACGTCACAATTTGGCCCTTGTCAAACTCACTCAAATCCTTATGCTTGCCCATTTTTCCTGCTTCTAACAAATCATCTTTCAGGGCAATAAGTTCACTTGCTGTCTAATATATCCCATCCACTATCTGGTGACCTGATCAAGAGATAATAAGTGTTATTTAATCACCGGTCATAATGTTATAATAGCATAATGTTATGCCTGATCATGGTACAGTACTATAAGGCCATGCATTATAGGTTTTCTTTCTTGCTTTTTCATTATAACGACTTAATTTTCACGTGAACTTGACATAGACATTGTTCCCTCTTGATAAGTGCTTAGTTTTTCTGTGTATTCGGCATAAAAGCATGCTCCAGAGGCAGAGTCATGGATAATAAACATAACCCTTTGTGGCAGCGGGCGCATGGAGGCGCGTGGACGAGCTATAAGTGGTTATAGTTATTATCCATAATGCTGCGAAAAAGCTGCACCTAGAACATCTTCTTATGCCGAATACACAGAAAAATGAAGTACTGATCATGAGAAAACAAGAAGAAAAAAATATTATATATAATACAGCATTAAAAGGAAACAAAGAGAAACAGGTTTTTTTACACGTCACATATACGTAACAGTTTACTTTTTCAATTTTATGTGTTTTTATCATGTATTACATATCAGTATATTCACAGCAAGTGGTTAATGTGTGGTTAGAATTAGCATATTTGAAGCATCAGTGGGCAAAATGTACTCAAATTCTTACAGAGATGATTTGACAAGAGTAAAAAATGTATCAGAAAAATATATGAACTTAAGGTTGTTTCCATGCTGGAAGGTCACGAACAGGCCACAGGTTGTACCATAAATAAATCAAATTATTCTTAAAATAAATATTGCTAGATGCGTTTTGCCATTGTTATTTTATTAAATCAGAAAGAACTAAGGTTTTTAGAGAAATTGGTGGCAGATGAGATAATAGTTGGACAACAAAAAAAAGCCATTACACACAGAAGATGGTATATAAAGATTGTGCTTTGACTGTGTTTTGGATACTTCTATTTAACTGCCTGGGGTTGTTTATTGAGGTTATTGGACATGCGGTGCCACCCAGATGAGGATGGGTTCCCTTTCAAGGTTTTATCCTTATGCTATCTCAGTGAGTGAGATTGCCACTTGCCACTTGCCACAGTCGCCACCGGTTTGCTCATTAGGAACAAATTTACACTTATTAAAAATAAATACATATCAATTGTTTATTACCACATTATATGTGTAAAGCTGCTTTGAGACAGAGACCATTAAAAGCGCTATACAAATAAAAATAAATTGAATTGAAATGAAATTTAAATGCATTTCTGTTGAATAAAACCCACAACCCAGGATCCTGAACTTAGTTTGTTTCTTTTGCTTGGCAATTAAATTTTATTATTATATTTGTTACTTCGATATCAAGTGCCCATTAAGAGCACAGTGGTTCTCTTAGAAAACATTGTAATGATTGGATCCAAACATAAAAGAAGCATAAGACCAACTGTCTTGTACAAAACCTTCTCAGGTAAACCTACTGTATTTACAGTTATGTTTACTTAAGACATTTTATTTAGGTCTGTAAAGTCCTGGCCCACTGAGACAAAATGTTTTCCTCCACCATCCACATACATATAGAAATTTGTGAACTACACCACAGAGATATGTTAATGATCCCAAGATGATTTGTAAGTATTGGTTCCATGATTGCCTGAACTTTTAGTAGTTGATGTCTTCATTCCTGAGCAAATCTACTGCCGGAAAAGAACAAATAGGTTTAATCATCTCAGCCAGATCACATGTGCCTGCAGATCTGCTGCCATTTTTTATGAACCTAGAATCCAGTCCAGAATCACCCTTGAATGCAAGAGACTTTTACACACAAATATTGTATATAGAAGCTATTTTGTGTATGATGCACACTCCATGAATTGAAAAAGCTTTTCCTCAGAGACTGTTAGACTGCAATTTGACTTTGTAATGACATTGTGTTTGAACCTGGGACTTCTGCCTGAGCTCATATCACAAAAAAATATTAATCGATTGGTACACGTTCAGACCAGACGGCAGCTATTCAATCCTTGGGCCAAGTGCTCATATGTTATAGAGAAAAGACACTGGGGACTCCCTTATCTAAGCAGAGACTGATCCACTGAGTGATGGACGTCATCGCCATGTCCTACACAGGCTGTGCTACGCCACTTTATGAGGCTTTATTCTTCTTCAAATTCTCTAGCTGTCTGAGTGTTAAAAAAGAATTTTAGAAGTGTTCAAATAAAAAATGTTCTTTCCAAAATGTAAAGAAGAAACAACCAAGGACCATTATATAAGAGAGTTAATAGCAAGGACTATTTCAAAGCAAGTTTTGGAAACAGAAACTGTGCAAATGCATGTAAAGCATCATCCTAGAAACTGTCTGAAAAAGTTAATTCATTGCAGCTCATTTCCCACTGTAACAGGACTCTTTTAATAATGTGGAATATTATTTACAAGAACCAGAAACAGGGCAGAAAAAATAATTAATGACATTTCACACCCTGGACACAACATCTTTCAGCTCCTCTCTTCTGGCAGGCGCTACAGAACTTTGTTCACAAAAACTGCCAGACACAGAAACAGTTTCTTTCCCCAAGCAATCACCCTCACTAACAACTGACCATAATTATATTCCCTGCTTCATATCTATCCGCAGTACTGCACAGTACTGTCAGTCATCACATTATCTGTATATGTTGCACACACTATTGCTGCTATATACTGTACAAAGTTCTATAGTAAACTCTCTAATCATACCTGGCACACAATACTGTCATTTGCACTACCATGCACTCTCACACTTTATGTACATTACTGTTCTGTATCCCTATTTATTACCCACACTGTCTATACTGTCTCATATTGTCTGTATTGTCTATATTGTCTTGTATAGTCTGTTTTTGTCTTGTCTTGTCCGTTTTGTCAGGTATAAGTTTTTATTTATGTCTGTACTTTTGAGAGTAACAAACAGCTGGAACCAAATTCATTGTGTGTGTCAACACACTTGGCCAATAAACCTGATTCTGATTCTGATTTGCCTATTGATCACCAGTATTATAAACTGGCACTGCAAATACACATATCTATATTTGCATTTCGATTTAAACTCAAACTGAAGCAAATAGGTTTGTTTGTTAATGCATGAGATTCTAAAAAATTTTATAATACATGAAACAATCTAGATATTTAAACCACCTTGACCAGGCAGTTACTAAGGTGCATTGTTTCTTCAAACCAAACTTTATTGTAGGCCTCAGGTACTAGTGATGATGCTTTTTGGACATACTTGATTCAGTCTGATGCCCTACCTCTTTATTCAGTTGGACACCATTTGGTGTATCTGAGGATGGATCTACATAAATAGCTAAAAGATCCCTGAGATAACTGTGGAGAATTAAACTCAAGAGCCATAAGGGTAAATTTGGATTTAATAAAATTCATATAAACAGACTGCTACATTGCTCAAGTGATGCAATCGCCATAAACAGTATCCAACAGTGAACAGGTGATAACCTCAATAATAATGGAATAGTAGTGAATAGACATAACGTGCCACCTAGATAAGCATGGGTTCCCTTTTGAGTCAAGGTTTCTTCCTTATACCATCTCAGGGAGTTTTTTTCTTGCCACTGTCACCACTGGTTTGTTTATTAGGGATACACTTATAGGGACTAGTTATGGTGCTATAATTGAATTCTGAAAAGCTGCTTGGGGAGAATGTGCATTGTTTAAAATACTTTTCAAATAAAAAAATTAATTGAAATGAATTGTGGCCCCATGAAAGGAAACACCTTTTTTTTCCCTTGTGGTCTGTGGGATCCCAGTCTTAACACATTTGTAATCTGAACTGCATGTCCTGTAAATTATTTGTGCAAGCTTTAGAAGAAAGAAATACATTGTGTGCTTCCTGTCTGTATTTGTATCTATTTAAATCTCATTATTTTGAAACCAAATAATATATTTGCATTCATCCTATTTTATATATATATATATATATATATATATATATATATATATATATATATATATATATATATATATATATATATATATATAGTACATAATACTTATAATCTAATGCCAAGTAAAATGCTTGCTTCTCATTGCCATTATCAATGTTAGGCACAGCCCTACTAACTCTTTACAATATACAGTTTACTTCTGATTAATGCCTGTATTGTATTTAATGTTGTGTGGATATGACACTGCCCATCTCTGCTCAGTACACTGTGTATCTTCTACTGTTTGCACTTCATTGTTTCCACAGCACCCTAAGCACTGTATTGTTCTGTGTATCTCACACAGCAAGAAAGCTTTTCAGTTCACTCCTGTATATTTTCATGGCATACCAACAACTGTGAAGATTTTGAAACTGTTTTGGGTAAAAAGGAATAAGATTTAAGGAGTAAAACTTTACAATGTGCTGTTTAAGGGAAGAAAAATCAGTGACAGGGTAATGTGACCCATGCAGCTCTACAATGTTTATATTACTGTCTGTGAGGAGTTTCTGTGCATGTGTTCTTCTCGTGTGGGTTTTCTTTGAGTTCTATAATTTTGTCCCAACTCTCAAAGTCATTAGTGGCTCTAAATTGCCAATAGCTAGGAAGATGTGTGTGCATGGTGCCCTGTCAAGGATTGAGGTCCCACCCAGATTGTCATCTCGTGTTCAATTTAATTTAGTTCAATTCAGTTTTATTTGCATAACACTTTTAACAATGGACAAGTTATTTATAAGTTTATTGGCTGAGATGGTGTGAGAAAGAAATCTTCAGAGATCATTGTTGAGATGTATTGTTGCATTGTTCACTTATAGGTGATTAAATGCAAAACTGTTCATTTCAGTTGTTATCCTAAGCTATTGTAGCAGCCTGTTTATATAAGTTACAGTCCAAATCCATCCTCATTGTTCTTGAGTTGCTCAGTTAATTCATGGATCTTTAGTCTGTTCATGTGGAACCATCCTCAGCAGCACGGAATGGCCTCCAGTTGAGGAGAACTCCATCCAGGGGTAGATCCGAAAAGAAGAAAGGAACAGGATTGCTAGTTAGTGGTACCTCAAGATCGTATTTAACCTGACGGAAAGTGGAGAGAGAGAGGGAGAGAGAGAGTGAGAGGGGGAGAGAGAGAGAGAGAGAGGGAGAGAGGGAGAGAGGAGGAGAGAGAGAGAGAGAGAGAGAGAGAGAGAGAGAGGAGAGAGAGAGAGAGAGAGAGAGAGAGAGAGAGAGAGAGAGAGAGAGAGAGAGAGAGAGAGAGAGAGAGAGAGAGAGAGAGAGAGAGAGAGAGAGAGAGAGAGAGAGAGAGAGAGAGAGAGAGAGAGAGAGAGAGAGAGAGAGAGAGAGAGAGAGAGGAGAGAGAGAGTGAGAGAGAGAGAGAGGAGAGAGGAGAGAGGAGAGAGTGAGAGGGAGAGAAAGTGAGAGAGAGAGAAAGAGAGAGAGAGAAAGAGAGCAATAGAGGAATTCCAACATGGGTTTCAAAATATACTGTGTATATATATATATATATATAAAATATTTCTATTATAGTGTACAGTATTATAATAATACAACTCTAATTATTACTGGTGTGGTTTTCATTAATATTTTTGACCCTCAGAATAACCACACACACACACACACACACACACACACACAATCAGACACTCACAATGACTGCCAAGGTTAATGATTGGTGTTGTTACAAGGAAGTGAACTTCAATCCTGAGGAGGGCTTCTAGTACAACAATCCTGAAATGCAAGTGAGGACTTGATAAGACAAAGGAGAATGATGACCGGAGAAAGTAAGCTTTTTACTCAGATTAAATAATTCTCTGAAGATTAGTTTGAACTCAAAACTACAAAAAAAACTCTCTGTAGGCAGCATATGTCTATGTGTATTGAGAGTATTGCTGTTAGTTTTCTGCTGGTTTAGTTATATTTTTTCAGTTACCAGCCTGTATTGTAGCGCGTCTCCAACAACATGAAGGACGAAGACAAACTACAAATAGAAAAATTCCTTTTCATGCTGATCAACTCCTTTTTTGTTGTAAGATTTCATTTCTATTACTATATTTCTAGCTTTCTGTACAATCAGTATACCATGTGTTTTGATGATGTTTGGTTGCTATACATTGAGTTTTATTACACTTTTACAGATTCTCGGTCTAAGCCTTTTTGGCGCTTCAGTATGGATTTTATTTGACACAACAGGTGTCATAACTATTGTAAGCAATGGTAAGATTTTGTTGTTTCTTTCATTTGTATTCTTCTCAATCCAGTCACAGTGACTGTACACCTTTTGTCTAATTCATGAGAAAACTTCCAGGAAGTGTAATTTGATCATTATTGACTGGAAAAGTTGTTTGTGTGTAAGCTCGAGTGAGAAGATCCAGCTGTGTGCTGATTGTATGATTCGCGTGTGGTCTCTGATCTCTTAGAGGCAGACGTAAAGGTGGTGGCCGGGGGGCTGTTTGTTATCGGTCTGGTGGTTGTGGGAGTCTCCATGTTGGGCTGCTTTGGAGTCTACTTAGAAAACAGATGTATTATTTCACTTGTAAGTGTTGCTAAATTATAGCACAATATACACTGAAAAAATCCTCCAATCATTTATATGCAATTATAAATAAATAATCAGATCATACTGCATACAAATGTTCAGATTCTTAATGATTTATTTCATAATATTATTTTGCCTAATGATTTCCTTGAGTCAGTACCCCAGTGCATTAAATCATGCAGATATAGGTAAAAAAAAAAAAAAAAAAAGTTAATGTTAACGTCAAACATAAAAAAAGACAAAAAAAAAAAAGTGATTTTAGTTACTTTGACAGACAACCTGCTTGTGTTATTTCTTCCATCTTTTATTTCTGTTTATTTTGGACGAGTCTTTGCTCAATGTAGTCTCACAATCAGTTTCTTAGCTGTCAGGAGTACAACTTGTTGTAGTCTTTTGTAGTCCTTCTACCTCCAAATATGATTCATTCTTTGTACTAAGGTGCATTTCTACTGAGGTAGACAGGGTACTGAAATATTATACTCAAGTAAAAGTACTGTTACATCAATGAAATTTCACTTTAGTACAAGAAAAAGTTACAAATCTAAAAATCTACTCAAGTAAAAGTAAAATGTAGCTCATTTAAAAGTCAAATGTTGGGTGGGGGGATTCTAGTGTAGTGCAATTAAGAGTGCAAATAAAGTGCAATAACAAAAAAATAAGTAAAAATAAAAACTACAGGTTTTTTTGTTGTTTTTTTTTACTTAGTAACGAATATGATCTAAAATGTAGTTAAGTACAATACTTCAAACAAATCATACTTAAGTTAAAGTAAAATTACAGATTTTAATAAATACTTTGGAAAGTAGAAGTACACAAAATAACTACTCAATAACATTAACGCAAGTAAATTTAATTTGTTATTTTCCACTTCTGCCGTTTCATTTCTATTCACCACAATTATAAAGAGTGTTTATTTGACTGACTAAAACTTTCCTGCCAGATTAAAACAATCAGTTCATTCTCTCCTGACATTTAGCATCACCAAGGTCTTTCTATCTGCGGTTTTACTGTGAAGAATCTACTGAGTATTGGGTGTGAAAACCTCTAGAGATCTGAAATAGCACCTACAAATGTTGGTGGGAAACCAACAGTGTAGTAAATGTTGGTCGTAAATGTTGCGAGAGTCAAAGTCACAGTGATCACATTAAGGTATTATTATGTCACCCAAATGAGGATGGGTTCCCCTTTTGAGTCTGGTTCCTCTCAAGGTTTCTTCCTCATAACATCTAAGGGACTTTTTCCTTGCCACAGTCACCATGGCTGCTCATCAGGAATAAATACACACCATTTACCTTAACTGTTAAATTCTGTAAAGCTGCTTTGAGACAATGTCTGTTTGGAAAAGCGCCATAGAAATAAACTTGACTTGACATGTTTGATGAGAACATGAACTTGTATCTGCATGTTTTTTGCATGGTACTACTGCCACATGATTATCTGACTGAATAATTTCATGAATGTTTAGAGTTTAGATCATTTTGAATAAACACAATAAACACTGACTTTGTTCATTTCGATTTCTTCCAGTACATGGGCTTCTTAATTGCCATCATTTTTGGTGAACTTTTCATCACCTTCTTACTGTTGATCAAACAGAACCAAGTAAGTTTTCAACTGGACACATGTGATCTTCAAAGTTACAGCACAGACTTATAGCAAATAGTGAACTACCAGAAAATAGCTGTCTACCTACTAAGTGATGGAAAACCACCAGAACTAGTAGATTACTTTTTATTTATGACAGCTATGTGGAAGCAAAATAACCAATTATTCACGAAGACCTAATGCTATTTGGAAAAATTCTCTTGACTTTAACAGATTGAGAGGTTTTTGACTGAAACTGTAGATGCCATCATCAGCACGTATGGGGTTAACAATACACAAACCACCTGGAGTCTGCTGGACAGAGTGCAGAAGTCTGTACGTACTGAATTATACTTTGCATGCATTATCGAGGTCTAATGATTAACCGTAATTCTTTTAGTCTGTTTGTAAATGTCCGCAAATAAGTTTAACTGTAATTAAAAGCATGGCTGGCTTTCATCATCTTTATGAACTTGCTCTGTGCTTCACTCTAGGCAAAATGCTGCGGCAGACAGAACGCCAGCGACTGGGAGACAAACAAATTTATTCAGGTCCAGAATACATCTGATATTTACCCCTGCTCTTGCTTCAATGGGAGCTGCCCTGTATTCCTGTCTAATGAGATGTACCAGTTCGGAAATGGTTCTTTTATCTACACAATGGTATACTAACATCATAATTACTCACACTCACCTTGTTGCCTATAATGGCATGCCCCAGAGTGTTTATTTCTTACCCGTGTATATAATGTTGAATTTATGATCCTGGAAATTGTGTTGGTTGTTTCTCTGGGAATAGGGCTGTGAACAGAAACTGAAGGATTGGTTTGAAACGAACGTACTTGTGATAATAGGCATGGACTTTGCACTCCTAATCATTCAGGTATCAATGTTATGAAAATGTAGGCCATTATATGTACATACACATATATATATGTACAATATCTCACAAAAATAAGTACACTCCTCACATTTCAGCAACGATTTTAGTATCTCTTCTCAAGGGACAATACTATAGAAATGAAGCTTAGATATATTGTAGAATAGTCAATGTGCAGCAGCATAGATTTACTGTCCTCTGAAAATAACTCAACATACAGCCATTATTGTTTAAATAGCTGGCAAAAAAAGTGAGTACACCCTAAGTGATAACAGCTGTATGTTGTGTAACCATGCATAGCCACATGTCTTGTTTATGTTTTTGTCTGCTTAACAGGACTATACTGTATCTTGTAATAAAACAGTTAAAATTTGGAGCTTTGAGTACAATTCTCTCATACTGACCAATGTATGTTCAACATGGCACCTCATTGCAAAGACTGATGATTTGGAAATTAGAATTGCTGCTCTCCACAAAGATGGCCGAGGCTATAAGAAGGTCAGTAACACCCTGAAATGGAGTTACAGTACATTTCAGGGTCATACAGAGGTTTTCCAGGATGGGTTTCACTCGGACTTCGCAAGGGTCCATCAAAGAAGTTGAGTCTTCGTGTTGTTTGTCAGGTGCAGAAGTTGGCTTCAAAAACCAGACACATACGTGCTGTCAGCTTTGCTTTAGAGGTTGCAGAAGTGGAAGGTTCTTTGCTCAAACCATTTGTACTCGACACCAGGGTGTCGTGTACAAAGAAAATTGTGTCTTGCCAACAGTCAAGGATGGTGGTGGTATCATCATGGTCTGGGGCGCTGTGGTGCATTGGGGGAAACATAAATTCCAACATGTACTGTGATATTCTGATGGAAAACAGGCAGTTTTCCCACATGAAAATGACCCCAAACACACCACCACGATGACAACTGCCTTGCTGAAGGTGATGGAGTGGCCAAGTATGTCTCCAGACCTGAACCATATTGAGCACCTGTGGGGCATCCTCAAACAGAAGGTGGAGAAGCGCCATGTCTAACATCCTGCAGCGCCGTGATGTCATTATGGAGGAGAGGTGAATTCCTCTTGTGAATTTCATGCCCAGGAAGATTAAGTGCTCACACAAAATTTTGACACGTTGGACACAGTTTTGATACGTTTACTTAGGGTGTACTTACTTTTGTTGCCAACTATTTTGACAATAATGGCTGTATGTTGAGTTATTTTTAGAGGACAGTAAATCTGTACTGCTGTACGAACTGCACAGTGACTACTCTAAAATATATTCAAGTTTCATTTCTATAGTATTGTCCCTTCAAAAGATATACTATAATATTTGCTGATTTATATATATATATATATATATATATATATATATATATATATATATATATATATATATATATATAATACATGTGATATATACAGTATATGATATAACCCTTTGTTGTTGCTGATTTGTTCAGGTCTTGCAGTTTATTTTGGGATTTCTTATCTGCCAGAACATTGGCTCTAAGAACAAAGCTCAGCACGCGGAAAATCTTCTCGATGCAATGGAGAACCCGGCATCAAGTTCTGACCCTCACCAGAATGACCTGGAGTACTACCACCCTAACATAAACACGTATGACCCTCAGGTGTATGATGCCTATAATCAGGAACAAACTGGACAGACTTTTTACCAAGATTGTGATCTCCAACACCAATACCAGCCCAACATTCATACCTATGACCAGAAATGGAACGATGGGTATGACAACGCTGCACAGAATTACGATCAGTATGAAAGCCAAATGTATCAGCACCATCGTGGCCCTGAGCACAACCATCATTTCTACAACCCAAAACCTGAAGATGATTATATACAACATGCTGATCCAAGTTATGAGCAGTATTATGAGCAACATTACCAATAAATCCGTGACTTGAACCAAGAGTTATAATAGCAATTGTATGCAGGGTTATGTTCATGATGACTAAAGGAATAGTTATTATTAGTCATAATAGTATCTTCAGCATTACTTGCACCTTACAAAATGATACAATAATTAGAAAAAAATATATATATAACTATCTTTCTGCTAAAAGTCCTGTCACCTGTCAAAATTAGTTTTGGAATGGACAGTGGATGACTGGAAGAAAGTTCATGACAGATAAGTCCAAATCTGACATTTTTAACTTTAAAAGAACTTTTGAAGAGAGAACAATAGAGATGTTACCAGACTGCCTCACCTTTACAGTCAAGCATGGAGGTGTAAGCCTAATGGTTTGGGATTGTTTTGGAGCAAGGAAGGCTGGAGATTTATTATGGGTGAAAGGAACCAACATAGCAAAAGGAACCGTCATTGTAATTGACTTTATCATACATCAAAACAGTGACACAAAGCAAACATCCAAGCTCTGTGAGTGTTATTTAGACAGCAAACAGTCAGCTGGAGTGTTATCTTTCGTGGAATGGCCAGCCCAGTCTTCTTCTTCTTTTGGCTGCTCCTATTAGGGGTCGCCACAGCGGATCATCTGTCTCCATACACCCCCTGTCCTCTACATCTGCCTCTTTCAACCCAACCACCTGCATGTCTTCCTTCACCACATCCATAAACCTCCTCCTTGGGCTTCCTCCTCTCCTACCTCCTAACAGCTCCATCCTCAGCATTCTTTTACCAATATACCCCATGTCCCTCCTTTGCACTTGTCCAAACCATCTCAACTGCACCTCCCTCACCTTGTCTCCAAAACGTCTTTCATGTGTTGTCCCTCTAATAAACTTATTTCTAACATCTTCAGCTTCATCAAGATTGAGATCAAGATTTGAAGATTCATCAACATCTTCAGCTCTGCTACCTCCAGCTCCACCTCCTGTCTTTTACTTAATGCCATTGTCTCTAAACCATACATCGCAGGTCTCACCACAGTTCTATAAACTTTCCCTTTCACTCTTGCAGATACTCTGCTATCACAAATCAGTCCTGCTATCACTCTTCCCCACCCACTCCACCCTGCCTGCACTCTTTTCTTCACTTCTCTAACACACTCTCCATTACTTTGCACTGTTGACCCCAGGTACCTGAACTCCTCCACCTTCTCCAGCTCTTCTCCCTGCAACCGCACCACTCCACTGCCCTCCCTCTCATTCACATACACATGTACTCTGTCTTACTCCTACTGACTTTCATTCCCCTTCTCTCCAGCGTGTACCTCCACCTCTCCAGGCTCTTCTCAACCTGTTTCCTACTCTCACCACAAATCACAATATCATCTGCAAACATCATAGTCCATGGAGACTCCTGTCTGACCTCGTCCATCAACCTGTCCATCACCACTGCAAACAGGAAAGGGCTCAGGGCCGATCCTTGATTCAGTCCAACCTTTACCTTGAACCAGTCTGTCGTTCCTACTGCACACTTCACTGCCGTCACACTGTCCTCATACATGTCCTGCACCACCCTCACATACTTCTCTGACACACCAGACAAATGGAACATGTATGATGAAAGACTAGGACTACAAATTTGAGAGGATATGTACATTCTTAAAGGATAATTAGTTTGAATTAAAATAATTCTCTGTCATATTTCAACAAAAACCACAATTATTTGTAGTAGAAAGAATATTTAAAACAAACCTTTACAATAGAATATTTTTCATTCATTTCAGTCTATACAAAGTCCATGGACAAATATATTTCTTTAAATTATTCATGTTTTCTTAACTGTAGAAATTCTTACAATAACCTCTGTGTAACAATTTTTTTTTCATAAAGATTATTCAATTTTCCAACTTAATATTTTATTTATAATACTGTATAATGTTTTTTTCCGTATAAAAGTTTGTAACATACATTATAACAACATTTGCGTATCAACAAGGCAAGGCATATGAAGAAGAATTAGTAAGATAGCAAACTAACTAGCTTACAGATAAATAATTCCAGCTGTTTAGATTAGACAGGTGTGTACAGTGAAATGAGTAAATCAGCAGGATAAAATACTGTCAAGTTTTTACTGTGGTCAAGTAGATTGGAAAGATAATAAATACTGGTTTATATAGTTAAAGATAAAAGAAAGTTATATGAATCACTCTTACTTCTGCCATTGTAACCAATAAATAAATTATACAAAAAAGATATAAAAACATCATATGCCACGTACCCTTTGGCTCACATACAACTTTGACATTGTGATCTTGTTGTGACATCAAACAGACACTTTTATGAGTCACAGAGTTTTTCCCTCACTTGGTGCTGCAGTCTGACTCAGGAGGTGCTTGGATGATGCTAGAATCATATGGTGTTGATCAGCGGTGTCTGTATTGCCAGTGCCCAGGCAATATGTGTGTCTTGTGTGTAGCTGTGCTGTTCAGATCTGAGTTGGTGTGCAGAGAGTGGGTTTTAGCTTGGAGTATGACTAATAACACCATAAAAAGCGGTGTGTCTGTGCACGCATGAGAGACGTCTTTGTTAAAGCCCCTCCGCGGTTGATGATATCCAGTCTGCCATTACTGACCTCATTTATCGTGAGCCGGAGGTCACGCTTTATGACAATAGTGGACAGCGGTCGCATTGTTAATTTGTGAGCTAGAAAGTTGATGAGTTCTGGGAGACAAAAGAGCTTCAGACTTCCTCCACCTAAACCTGAATGGGCAGAAAATTGCCATTTCTAATACTGGCACTCAGAACGAGTTGGGGGAAAAATTGCTCAGTGCAGTGTTTTGAAATATGATGGACGCTTGATGCCGCGTTCTCTACGGCGGACAGTTCAGCAATCGGGGTTAGGAAGCATTTTCAACAGAGAGTCCTGCGTTATTTACTTTCAACCCAGACATACTGTGGCTACAGTAAGCTATAATCCAGGGCAGCTGCATAGATCAACCCATCCTCAGAAGCCAAGTGAAACAGACACAAAGTGAGAATCGAATTATGGGATGTGACTCAGATCCATCATGTGGCCTCAGTTCTCATGCACTTTGACTCTCTGCTTATTGTCATGAAGACAGTCAGCTCTTTCTAGTCTTGCCGTAGAGATAAGTGTGTTTATTAGTTACTATAGCACTTTTCTCACTGTGCGAGCACAGCAATTTTTCTGAGATTCTTACTCATCACTCTGTATAAGACGATCCCAAAACAAAATCTGATTATACGATGAAGATTTCTTCTATAGGAAAATTACTATATGAGGCTCGTGCAGAAAACAGGCTCGCATTGAAGAGAAACAATCTTCAACATTAAATTGATGTAATCAGGAGATTCAATTCTGTCCATTAGCATGTTTTTGTTTAGTTTTTTTACATTTTGTCATGGCTGTCCTGTGAGTTTTGTCTAATCCTGTACCATCCTCCTGGTGGCTCTTTACACAAAGTATCTTAGCAGCACTTACACAAAAGATTTGAATCCATAGATTTTGAATATTGGCTCAATGGCATTAACTCGCACATCAAATTCCTTTATAATGTGCGATGTTTATCAGTGATAGGGAAAATAAATGCCAAAAAAATATTGATTATAAAACCAAACAAGTGGATTTTTGCTTGTGACATACTGTGCAGCCACTAAGCTGCTGTATCAAGGCTTTCACTTGGCAATTTGAGTTAATATTGCTTAAGTTTAAGCGCATAGACACCAGTTCTAGTGATAGGCAAATGCATTGTGGATGAAAAGTTGACACATGGCAAGCAGCTATAATGCTTTCTTTTTTAATGTCATTTGGAATCTGGGTCAAATTGAACTGATTAAATTTTTGGGCCAAACGGTTTAATCACCATTGAGCAATCATTGTGTTCTGGCTGCCAGATATGGATTTATTTGGTTCATTGCCATACCACAGGAATTGTTAGTGCCAGATGAAGTGGTAATAGTGGTCTGGCTTTGTTTTTTCTGATTTGAAAAGGAGGTACTTTCAGAGTGGGACAACTCATTCGATTGTTTTTTAACATGACCACCAAAAACAATCCATCCCGCATACAGGATGACCTTGGCTTTAATAACCACGCTTCCCACACAAACACACACATTCGTGTAATAAACAATGCAACCGTCACCACCGTTGTACCTCGCACGCCCACATTTAGTGACACTCTACCCTGTCCTCACAGAAATCCTAAAACGCAATGAATGAACTGCGATCTGCGACAGATCTTTCATCCGCCATCCAGTGCTCCCGACTGCACATACCGCCAGGACAAGTATGCCTACTGTTCTGCTGCAGTGCTGTGCAGCAACATGGAGGAAGCCTTGGCATTGCACACAAAAAAGCCGTTTGTCTTTCAAAATGAGGCCTTGAGGACCAGCAGGCAGCCTCAAAGAGATGGACCTGCCGCAGGCATCGCAGCGGTCACGCCTCTGCCGTGACCATTTCTTCAAAAGAGCTGAGCTTCCTGTTCCGGTCAAACCACTAAATCACCAAAGTGTTTCACTAGACTGTTTTCAAAGATGCTTTCCTGTTTGTGCGAACCAGCAAAAGCACATTGATTTACTATCTACTGGGCAGTTGGAGAATCCGATGCTGGGGGCGGAAGATGTTAGGATTCTTGCAAGTGAGGTCATTTGTTGTGTATTCATCAAACACACGGCTAACTGTTTAGCGGAGGACTTTTCAGCCGACAAAGATGGTTGGTAAAAGCAGTCGATCCTGGTATTCTGTTCAACGCCCTTCATTCATGCACTTCATATATCCGAAGAATGCCATCAAATGCGCTAGGTGCGCCGGATTAAACTCCCGTGTCCTCGATCTGCTGCGCCCTGAGGGGGAGTTAACATGCAACAAAGTGAGGCATTTCTCTCTCGGCTTTTGCACACAAAACAAAAACAAACACTGGGTTTGTCATTACTGAAAGCAGCAACATTTGTAGTATGGTAGTGGTCAGAAATGAAGTCCTCATACCTGTATTGGTTATTTAGGGAACATGAGTCACTGTCATTCTGCGACACATCTATACTGGCTTCAGGGTCACTTTGTGGCTCCACGTCATCGGGATGTTCACGTCTCCTTTCTGCGCAGCACAGTTTTCGTCGAAGCACCTACAAGATTGAAAAATGTAAAGTCTCATGCTGCATGTACACAAGCATGCAAAATTACAATATTGTTTTTTTATTTATTGTGTTATGGCCTCCTGTCCATATAAAAGCACTGAAAATGAAGCTTTACAAAATACCCATCCAGCATGGACAATTTCAAAATATATGTTTATAAAATAGATATATTCAGATCTAAAATCTGAATGACTTGGCCACATATAAAGCCGTAATAAAATCCTCGATACACGCCTTCTCCGAGCGCATCACTGATACTGAATTATGTCCCTTATAATCTGTCCACAAAACCACAATCTTTGTTTATTATGTTCCCAAATGCTTACTTTTTAACAAGAAGTTGTAAACAAATGAATTGTTAATCGCGGCTATGATTAAGAATATATCAAATGATTTAATGAGCTAAACACGGAGTGTGTTTTCAAATGATCTTTGTGTTTTTACATGAACAATACAGTGACACTTATAAAGACACTTTAACAAATAAAAAAAACAGAACAACAAAATAACCGCAAATGAAATAACAATAAAGGGAAAGCAACAAGGAAACCAAAAGCGCAGCAGCAAATCAACAAAATTCACACAAACATTACCCGGAAACAGAAAGTGGTGTTGTTTATTAAGCATCACATGCTCATTGCTGATTAGCTCCAATGTGTATCAGTCTGAGAGACCCCAGAAATTAGAGATCAGGAGATCAATTTTAAGAGAATTTTAGATACACAAACTATTTTGATCTATTTTGATCATTGCACTGCTTCATTAACATTATTAATTGCACTTCCTTACTTTACATACCCTGCACAAAGTAGTGAGTTATTATCTTTATTTATTATTTTTATTATCTTATTTGAAAAAAGCTACCTCAGGGAAAGCCACACACACAATAAAACCACAACGCTGTTAGACAAATTTTATAAAAATGTGTTTTGTGCTACATATTAATACTATAAAACTTTCAACTTCAAACCTAAAGGCTCATTAAAGAGAATGAAAGCAAAACTTAACTGTTCTGAGAATGAGTGCAAACGCAGCTAGAGAGGGGATGATGATTAACGCTAGAACACCAGGAATCGCTCTTTCAAGCACACGCCGATCTGTGAAGACACAACAGCGTAGTCAGACTGGGGACATATATGAGTGTGAAGGTTAAATATCTATCAGTGACATCACTTTCACACAAGTTACTGTATACGAGTAGCATGTTTTTAATGAAGTTGGCTGTGTGCGGCTCACCTGACTTAACCGGAGGTGCAGTAGGGGTGGGACATGGAGGAGGAGTGCAGTAAAACTGATGTGGTGTTGAGGTAAATGTTACAAGAACCTCTTTAACGTGGTCAAAATAGCGTCTGGTGGACCATCGTGCGCTCTGATAATGACATTTAAAGGCCTGCATTGTTGACTCCTAGGACAGACACAACATCATATGTTTTGTGTAAAACCAGTTACACATTGCGGTCTTTGAGGACTATTAATTTGTGTTAAAAAAGCTTAGTACAGTCTTCCTAATAACCCTACCTCTATGTGAGATTATACAGTGTTAATCTGTGTATTTGGATCTGTATTTGTCTACTGACAGACTCACATATTCTGCTTGTATTACTGCTTAATAATGATTTGTTTCTGTCCTTTACCATGTTGCATTTAAACTACACCAGTGTCATTAGAGTCCTGTGAGTTTGCTCGTTTTTAGACCACATTTTAAACATCTTCAACTATATTTGGTCAAAATATAAACAAGGACGTCACATTATACGTTTTACGATACACAAACCATAGGGGTAAAATCCTCCAGTGTAAACACAGCTGTAGTACATTTTATATAAATATATGACAATTGTGAACTTTTTATAAACACAGGTGTTATTTACCAGCTCCTCGTTATCGATGGTGAAGCGAAGTCCTTGCAGCATGGTGATGAAGATGGTAATATTTTCTCGGTTGGCTGAATGGTTGCCAAACTTCAGGGCTAAGTTTTTTAAACTGCTCTCTGCTGGATATAGGTTCAGATAAACCCAGCACGTCCCACCCTAAAGCAGAGTAGAAAGGTGGATATCTTTAAAAGTGTCAATTATAAAATAAAAATGACTGACTTCCTTCAATAGAAGGATATATATTATTCACACAATGGAAGGATATATAATATTCACACAATGGAACCCTGGTGTACGAGTGGAAGAAAAATATTGGTGTACCAGTGGTTTTACTAGTAAAAACCTTTGTATGAATACGAGCATATTTCGGGAAGACGAGCATTTCTTTAGACATGTTTGGTTTCAGCTCTTAGCTCGTCACCTCCGTCCCCATGCTTTATGCTCAGTCGCTTCTTAGATATTGTTCTGAGTGCATTCTCATCATTCTCTTGTGTGAATATTGTGCTTTTTTATATAAAGTGTTAAGATAAAGTGTATTTTTTGTTTTATTACACTATAAATTTAGCATCATGGGTCCCAAGAAGTATAGTGAAAGCGCTGGAAAGAGAATAACCGTTGAAAAAAAAATAATAAATTGTAGAAAAGCATGAACGCACATGAGATCTTTGTCTGCAATATGGCATGTCTAGTTCAACAGAAAGTACAATCATAAAGAACAGAAAGTTATTTATTTTTTAATGTTTATAAGGTATTACTTTTTAGTTTTATACTTTGTTACGAGTATATTTGTGTGTTAAATTAGTGTGTTAAATTAGGCATAAAAATGAATAAAATAATAATACATTATTTAAGGGCTGAAATAAGCGATCGCTTGAGGTCTAAGGTCTACACGTTTATATATATATACAATGAAACTACAAAGCTGTTAACATAGAGTCAGTAGACTTATGTAAATAAGGTCTAATACATAATTTCTAGACGCACAATATATAGACAAACATATTGGGACATCTGACATATGACCAGCCATATGTGGTTCTTTCCCAAACAATTACCCAAATTTAGAGACACACGCTTGTATAGGATGTATTTGGGTGTGGTAGCATGAAATAGTCTATTCACTTGAACTAGGAAACCCAAACCTGTTCCAGCATGACAATGCCTCTGTGCAAAAAAGCCAACTTCATGAACATATGCTTGCAGTAGAGCTCTGACCTCAACCCTACTGAACACCTCTGGGATGAATTAGAATGCTGACTGCACTCCAGGCCTCCTCACCTCACCTTCATCAGTACCCGACTTTACTAAATCCCTTGTGTCTGAATAAACACAAATCTCAACAAGCACACTCCAAAATCTATTGGAACATCTTCTCAGAAGAGTGGAGGTTATTATAAAAGCAGCAGGGACTAAATGTTGCTCAAATATAAAACAATTTTACAAACATTTACTTACTTTTCTCAAACTACATCCTCAAACACATTAACATCATCCTTCTGAAAACCTTTTCTAAAATAATTGTATTTTCTCTCTTTCAAAGCAAAATTGTTTTTATATAAACTTAAAAAAAAAAAAACACATCATTTGTACCCTCAAGGAACGTTAAATAAAAATGCAAGTTCCACTAAATCTACAGTTGTAGTTAGGCATATCCTGTTTCCTGGGGGTATTTCTCTGCATTGAAATCATGTCAAAATTCTGGTAATTATGAGCTTCCGACATACAACAAGCATAATTGCTGTATCAGCTACGCTCAGAAACCTCTGAAAGCCAAAAGGCGTGATGTCACGTCAGAATTCATTCTTATACATGTATATAAGTTATTCACTATTATCCTCTGCAATTGACCACAACCACATAATGACTGGTAGTTAAAGCTTTCTGTCTACAAACTAGTGAAAGAAGTTAAGGGGCTGTGTGCCATTACATAGAATTGACTCATTCCTGACTCAGAGCAACTGTAAAAATCCTTCTGTCATCCATTAGCATGGGAAAATCCAAAGAATCTTTAACCCAAAACAGATGGATGTTTATACCTTCATGGCTCTTGTAATGTACATACTGTATGTATATATGAATAGTATTTATGTAGTATATATAAAATACTATTAAGTACAATCAGAGCTCTAATAAGTTATTATAAAGTCTGCACAGATAAGAAGAATCTTACATTTTGGTAACTACAGGGGAATAGGGTATAAAAAATATAATTTAAATATAATAAATCTTCATTAGCTGAATTTCTTGTGTGCTCACTTTTCCTTTTTGTAGTAAAAGCTCAAAGAAATTGGCACTTAATAATGCAAAAGATGCCAATTTCATTCCTAAAGTTGCATTAAAAGATATCTAATATTTGGATTATTATACATGCTATGACAATTATACCGTAAATGCAGTTTGTCTTTACTACAAAGGTTTTTATAAAAAGTTTGCCTGAAAAATCAATCCATTCTTTTTAAAATCTTATTGAAAAAAAAAGGATATTTTTGCCTTTATTTGTTTAATCAGAAATCTGACATCAGTGCAATAATAAAATCATATTTAGGGAAAATCCTTAGTAATAAACTTCAGGTCCCTGGTGGTCTAGTGGTTAGGATGCGGCGCTCTCACCGCTGTTTGATCCCCGGTCAGGGAACCGACCCCAGCCACTCTTAGTGCCGATCCCACCCCGGATAAATGGGGAGGGTTGCGTTAGGAAGGGCATCCAGCGTAAAAACATGTGCCAAATCAAACATGCGGATGATCCGCTGTGGCGACCCCGAACGGGAGAAGCCGAAAGAAAGTTTTTAATAAACTTCAAATTAGAAAATGTAAATGTAGGCCATTTTGAAACTCTGCTTGAAAAACAAACTGTTATTTCTCACTGGTAAATTTGCCTTCAAAGGGGAACCAGCACATACATTGTAATGGCACATACATCACTGGACGTAGCAGAAAAACAGCTTTTCAGTGATTTATGACATCATTGTGTAGAACTTCAAAGTTTCCCTGATTCAGATAAGGTACTAATCATGACCAGACACAAAAAACTGCCTAATTAAATCTATTTCTTTTAAGTCATTGAAATAATTTTTACTACAGTGCAAGAGAAGGCATGTTACATATATTAAAAAAATAAGGAAAATGACTGATGTGACCAAAATAATTATTTCGACCTGTAGTGTCTTGCCTAACAATTATTACACACCACCCCAATAAAAGAATCTTTTTGTAAAGGGCTGCATGAAAGACACACCTCCTGAAAGAAACCCACAAAATGCAGCACCTGGACTTCACAAAGACTTATACAAGCTTGAGTCAGAGCACATAGAGACATAAGGCCAAAATCATGTTCGATATTGTTTGGAGGTAAACATTCTTTGCTTTGTCCTTATATGTTTACGCTCTAAATATTCCTCTTTGCAAGTGGTTTTTTTTGTGCTTATTTTATTAAAGCTGTCAGTCAGTTTGGAGTTTATAAGGTTCGAAGCTGGTTATTTGTCACACATAAATTATATATGTGTTTTTCTTTGTTACTTGTCCCACTGTGGAACAACAAGCAGGCAACATACTCACACATAATAAAATAAAATAGAGTTAAATAAACAGCTAAAATAAATAGAAAAAGAATACTAAAATGTATTAATATATTAAACAAAATTCTACTACAATTACTGTGTAGTTTATAACAATAGCAATATAACTTTTATATATTATATATATATATATATATATACATTTTAATGCTGCAAAATATTACAAATGTATGTAAGGTAGGAATATGTAGATTGTATCAAGTATCCTTTGTTTTTATACAGGTTAGACTGGGAATTGTGGGTATTATATATATTTATTATATATATTTAATTTTATTCATACTGAATTAGTCAGATGTATGTGCATCAGTCAGACTTACCACGTCTTTGGAAATGTAACGAACACGAATTTTGTAATCTTTGGGAATGTTTTCTCTCTGTAAATACAATGGGGTAAAAATATTTAGAGCAAAAAACTAAAAAAAAAATCAATTTACCAACAAACATTATAATCTAGCACTGAGATAATCTAGCATTTGACTTAGTGATGTACTTACAAGATAAAAAATTATTACATTATACATATATATATACCTATATATACCTATATATAAATGTAATGAATTGTCATCTTGTAAGCACATCACTGAGTCAAATGCTAGATTATTAATAAACACTACTTCATTTAATTTATGTAACATAACATAAGGGGGTGTGGCAATCAATAAAGGAAGTTGATCTTGAAAGTAGGAAAAATGGTATGATTGTAGCTAGTTTGTATAAGGCTGTAAAAAGTCATTAATAATTATATATATATATATATATAAATGATGCAACCATACATCAAATACAATACTGCTACTAAATAAAAGCAGAGTTAGGTTAAAATCACTTGTATAGAATGTCTGAGTTTATTAGGGACAGCCTTAAAAGGGTTTTTAGTGAAGTAAACACATAAACCATTATATTAAATTGGTCGTATAATTCAACCCTACTTGTCATATATCATATATTTACTAGAGGTGGACTGGACAAAGAGAGAGAGAGAGAGAGAGAGAGAGAGAGAGAGAGAGAGAGAGAGATTTTTTCCTATTGTATTTATATATATATTATATATAGATTTATGTATTTATATATTTTTATCTATAATTTTTTATATATCAATGTTGGTGCTTATAATAGAGAATAGCCCTTTGTCAAACTGTAAGAGATTAATTTTAAAAAACTTTATTAGTGGTTGTCTTCTGTTATAACTACTGCATTGTACCAATCTCAGCGATATACCCTGTTATTGTTGTTTTTTATGCTAGAAATTATTTACAGAACATCTGAATATGTGGTCAGGATTTCTTTCAGAACCTTCTGTGATCATGCAATATTAGAATGCAATGTGCTATAATATCACTAATGACTGACTACTGAATTAAAAGCTTCACCAGTTCTGTTATAGTAATTTGATATACTGACATAGTGTGTAAAAAACAAATAACGTGTTTAAACATGAAGATGAAAGTTGGGGATGAGGTTAATGAAAACAGGTTGCAAAATTACGAAACACTGAAAAATTGCTTTCAGCAAAGCTCTAGTTATGATTCTGTGGAATAAGCTCAATTCTTTTTTTTTTGACATGTGGAAAAGCTTTTTTTTAAATGAACAGGTTTTATTTTGATTGTTTTTATTCATTTGCACGAATTCTTCGAAAAGGTAGAAATTCAAGGAACAGATAATTGCACTATGCATAGACTTTCAAGAAAACAAATCTGTAATAGTTCTTTTATCCCTTTGTTATGTTTCAGATTAAAATTTTAATATAATGTGCGTTTTTATTTATTAAAAAAAATCAAAAGCATATAAAGAAAGGCACAAGACTCTCAATAAGGAGATGTCCAGTTTAGTGTCCATTCTCCTAAGAGTGCATCCTACATGCACAGAGGAAAGAATCA
Organism: Silurus meridionalis; assembly: GCF_014805685.1. Classification (NCBI taxonomy): domain Eukaryota; kingdom Metazoa; phylum Chordata; class Actinopteri; order Siluriformes; family Siluridae; genus Silurus; species Silurus meridionalis. The sequence continues at coordinate 5,956,667 of NC_060901.1, read as the reverse complement.
ATCACAGAAAGATGGGAGTGTGTAATGGGTCTCACCAGGGTGTCTAATGTGGAGACATCATCAGTCAAAGGGCTTCCAAAGACACCAGAGCAGGAGACAAGCCCAGAAAATAACAACACCAACACACATGCGCACCCTCCGATCTATGAAAAAATGGATCAGAAAGCGATCAGACTCCTGATAAATTGTTTGAGTGGGTTTAAGGATTAATCACAGTCCACGCATTGCATGGAGGAGGCGCGCAAATGGCGTTCCCAATTAAAGTATTGGGAAGAGGGAGGAAAAAAAGTGAAAGTGCGCTTCTTACCTTAACCTCCTTCATGTGGACCATGAGACTTCCAACACAACTCGGCGGACCTTCTAGTTTCCAGGTTTCCTCCGACAGCGGAATGCAGACATGATTCCACTTGCACGTGCGCACATCAATGACCCGACATCGGGCCGGAAAAGAAGCGCAGGCGCGCGCGCGCCCGTCCGCGTGGGCATGTACGCGTATTTTATATGCGTGTGTGTGTGTGTGTGTGTGTGTGTGTGCAGCGTGCGCTCTGGAGTTTTTGAGAGATAGCTTTCTCACACACACACACACTTGGAAACCCTAAGGGGACGAGGCTGCTTGGGCTGCATCCAAAACCACATTCCACCCTCTAGATGTTAACCAACGCGACACACCGCCGCAGTCTAGAGCGCGAGCCCCGGGTCCGATCCGCGCGCGTCATTGTTTCCGCCCACTTTGATGTGTTCTGCAATATTCAAATGACAAATCAAGATCAAGCATGACACTGCGCTTTGGGAAGGACGGAGCCTCGGCACGCACTCGGATTCCGGGGCTTGTCCTTATGCGAAACTTCGAATGAAAGTGTGTTTGGGTGACTCACTGACATGTTGGTCTGCAGGTGATGGAAGTGAGTAACCTACAATTTACACACACACACACACACACACACACACACACACACACACACACACACACACAAACTACTCATGATATGACACTCTGTAAACTTAATCATTATGACAACATGCCCTGTGATGGTGTGCCATCAACAGGGTGTATTCCAACCCCACCCTAGTGTTCCTGGGTTAAACCTTAGATCCACCACCACCTTACTCCCAGTTTTCTCCGAATGAAATTTGGATCCACCACCACCTCAATCAGAGTGTTCCCAAATTAAACGTTAGATCTACCGATATCTAACTCCCAGGATTCCCGGGATATACTATGAATTTTTGGCAACCTCACTTCCAGGGTTCCCACAGAAACCTTGTACCCACCATCAACTCACTTCAAGGTTTCTAGGATGAACCTTGGCTGAACCATCACCTCACACCCAATATTCTAAAATTAAAGTTTGGATCCATCACCCCCCTCACTCCAAGAGTTCCCAGATTAAACATTGGATCCACCACCCCCTCAGTCCCAGATTTCCCAGATTAAACATTGGATCCACCACCACCCCACTTCCAGAGTTCCCAGATAAACTTGATATCCACCACCCCCTCACTCCCAGAGTTCCCAGATTATACATTGGATCCACCACCACCCCACTTCCAGAGTTCCCAGATAAACTTGATATCCACCACCCCCTCACTCCCAGAGTTCCCAGATTAAACATTGGATCCACCACCACCCCACTTCCAGAGTTCCCAGATAAACTTAGGATCCACCATCACCTCACTCCCAGAGTTCCCAGAATAAATAAAAAAAATAATGGCAACTTCACTTCCAGTGTTCCCATCTTAAACCCAAATTCACCATTACATTATTCCTCTTGTTCCCAGTTTGAACTTGGTATCCACAACCACTTCACTCCCAGTGTTCCTAGAGGATTACTCAAGATTCAATAAATGAATGATGTCAACCAAAATAAAGCATCTCTCTAAAAACAGATCTACAGTAGCATGACATTCCCTGACCCATTTGTCTTTAACCAAAAATAGACTTCACAGCCGAACCAGTCTGAGCGCTCCTGCCCTAACAATGACATTGCTCGCATTCCAGGTAAGTAATTAAACATTTGTGGGAATGTAATAAGTTTCACACCTGATGCAAAGTGGACTTACTGTTCCAATGCATGCAAATAGATTTGCACTGCAGATACAGTGGTTTAGGACGTCTATTGCAATGTATAATTTTGCACCTGAGTATCCATCAGTGAACAGCTGATCACCTCAACAATGATGGAAATATTGTATAATAAATACATATCCGGCGTCATTTAGATAAGGATGGGTTCTGGGTTCTCTCGAGGTTTCTTCCTCATATTGTCTCAGGAGAATTCTTTCTAAGAAGTTTTGCTATTGGTTTGCTCATTAGGGATAAACATATAGGGACTCATTTCTGATTTCAAAACGTATATTCTTTTATTTTTTTTCCTGAAAGCTGATTTGTGACAATGTTCAATTTAGAAAGAAATTGTAATTGAAAAGCTCTCATTCTTTCTCCACTTTCTTTTTCTCTCATTGACAATAATGTTTATAACTTATTACAATTCATATGATGTAGGGGTTTTTGTATTGTATTGGAATTTTATCAAATGAAAAGTGTGTTTTTGTCTATTTAACATTAGAGAAAAAGAATCCCGATGCCGGTGAGTGAACGACTGTTTACTTCTGACAAAGAGTAAAAACAGGAACAAACAACCATTTGAATTAAAAAGTGAGTTCAGTAATGAATTAAAGGTCTATTGACAAAACCATTATTATATATAATAGCAAGATCCATTACACCACTCTAATGCTGACTATTTTTCTATAGAACAGCAATTTTATAAGCTCCCGACGGACAAACGTGACACTATTCCTTACATATGACTCATTAAATGTGTATGAATGTCAATGAACATCTGTGTGAATAGTGATCCCTCTTTCAAACGGGATCTCTATTCGCCAGCACATAAGGATCACGTGGAGATGTCGCAAACTGACTTCCACAGTAGTTTAAAGTCACTGTAACTTAAAGCAAAAGGGGAGGATGTACAGTAAATGATGGAGTCACTGATGAACCTAGGAGAGCTCCAGATGTTAGACATCACCACTACATGTAAAAGTAGTAGCAGGCTACTTCTGGCTCTGTTTCAAAATAGCCCCAGGGCACGTGGATGAAAGCTAGAGCTTTACGAAAGCAGTGGGTTCTTATTATTTTTAATGGACTAGAAGTCTAATGAAGGTCAGCATCTTTTTTAGGAAGGGTTTAATAAAGAGCATTCTTTGAACACTAGATGCCGCCATCTCATAAACTGCCCAGGAACATCAATTACAAGCTTTTCCTAACCTTTATTCTGTTATTAGAAACAAAACGATTAAGATAAACACACACTCTCACTAACAAAGAGCAGAATGAAGGAAAAGATGGCGAGAGTGTGTTTTGAATTCAGGGTCTTAACATCTAATAGGATCAATTATACAATCATTTTATCTATTGATATGGTCCTATTTATTTGTATTCTTGGATACACAGTACAATTATATAACCAAATGTATTCGGACACCAGTATGTCACACCCATGCGTGAGCCTTGTCCAAACTGTAATTGTATAAAAAGTCTTTGCATCACATCACATAGTTCTCTAATAATAATAAAAACAAGAGTAAACTCTACAGTTTACTGTTTGGAGTACTCGAATATACTGTGCAACAACTGGAGAGAAGCTCAACCCCACTTCTGGGATGTACTGAAAAGTTCTGATGAATTCTCTTGAATCTTGAAGAAAGCTTACCCAGAATAGTGGTGGTTATAAATATCAAATATACACTGTAAATACAATATATTAATTATATACATAACTTATTTTGGGACTAAATATTGAATAGGATGCAGAAATCTTTGCATCTGCATATTTTAGATTCTATCAATCAATTAAACAAGTCCTGTCAAACTCATAACGAGACACTGCCATCTTGTGGTGATTAAGAGTATTGTTTAAATTTCACTGCAGAGATAGATGTTTGTCAAAATTGTATTTCCGGAGAAAGAGCAATAAATCATATTTATTGGGGGGGGGAAACACCTGGAAATGTTTTAAGCAAATAAAAAAAAATGTGGTGCACATAGGAAGTTATCACTGTCAAGCTGAAGCTGATTTACAGCTGATTTCTGGCATTTGGGAGACACCCTTATCCAGAGCAACTTACAAATGAGCTGTTGAGGGATAAGGACTTTGCTCAAGGGCCCAGCATTGGCAGCTTGGTGGTGCTGGAATTTATACTTGTGACCTTCCAATCCAGAGTCTAAAGCTTTAATCTCTAAACTACAACCCTCTTGATTAGTCCTCAATATAAGCAAGTGCTTTAATTGTATTCTTGTGTACTGTGGAATATCACTTGTTTATTGATTAGTTTTGTCAATTTATAGCTAAGTGGTGAAATGTCCAGTTTGTCATGTTACATAATAATAATCTGCACTCTGCTAAAGACTTTCCTTGGTGGATATCCAATTACCGTTCTAAGAAGCTGAAACTGGAGACTCCTTCCATAAACATTAAATGCCTTCTTACAGAAAATGTTCAAGTAGTGTTAAAAGTTTTAGCAAACAATTTATTCCGAAACTGTCCTCGCTGATTATTTGGTTTTACAGAAATGATCAGTGGGTGCATCTAGTTACATCTGTGATTTAGGTTATATGCAGAATCACTCAGATCTGCTGTACAGAGCATGTAACCAGAACCAAGAAACGTGTCATGTGCAAAATTCAGATACTGGAATAAAGATAAAAATCATAAATGGATTACATCAGTCAGGGAAAAACACACATAAGAACCTCAAAAACACCACAAATTATGAAACATCACACTTTAATTTGATCATGGGACAAACGCACACATCTCAACAATATTTCCTTAGCTGAATGTGATTTCCCAAGACGATGTACAAACTGCCTGAAAAGATCCTATAAAAATATTAACACCACCACCAATTTCAAACCAATTCTTAAGCCATGACAGACAGGGTTACCAGGGAAAGTGCTAGAGTTTGAAGCCCTTAGAATGAAAAGAAAAAAAAAAAAGACAGACAAACCACACATTGTCCATTCAAAGCCCTGGTTTTGTTACAGTGTACATGATAAAGACCTGCAATCTGTTCTTATTTGACCAAATAACACTTTGTTAATGTGGGGTGGGGTGGGGGGGCTAGAAAAATAATTTAACGTATAGAATTGGATGGCAGAATACACCTGAGAATTAATAGTTCATCTTCCAGCCGGATGTTGCGACGGGAAGCTCACTTCCTTTTGCGTGGGCTTTTGTCAGAGTCTGGCTTCCTCTCGTCCGAGTTCTCCTTCCTGCCTCCTCGGCCGGAGGGACCGCGGTTTTTCTCGGAGTGTTCGGTGTGGTCTCTGGATTTCTTACTCCTCTGTTCGGATGGAGCAGGCCTGGTTTTTACGCCTTCGGTTCTCCTCTTCCGAGAGAACAGGGCTTTGATGAAGAGGATGGATGCCACTGAGGCAAACAGGCTTAAGGTCAGAAGGTGTCCAGAAAGACCCTTGGTCTGGGTTTGGAGCACATTCAGAGCCTGTGAGAGAGGTGTGTCTGAAGCGGGCTGGACTGGGAAGTCCTCCTGAACACACAAACATCAGAGCCAACATAATAAACAGAACTTGAACATCAAAACAGGATACAATAAATATAGAAGTATAAACTTATTTTTCTGAAAAAGAAGTGGGTCAGAAAATGATATTTCTATTGTAAAAACTTAGTGACTTGGTGCGTGATTAATTGCTGGCAGGGTGAAATAACTCTAGGGTGGTAACACTGACCTCACTTCCTGTTATGCCTCATCACCCCATCACGCCCAAACGTTATTATTCTGTACATATTGAAAACTCATTACGATCAGGATGAATACGATACCTTAAGTCCAGCCTCACTCAGCAACTCTTCAAGTGCAGGGTCCCCCAAGTGCACTGTGGGAAAGTAGTCCCTCACATACTGCCGTTTCCACCACGTTAGCGCTTCTGTTTTGCTGTACAACACAACAATAGATGTCTTTGAGTACAAAACTGGACTCATCAGAAAAAGAAAAAAAGAGGGCTTCCAGTCAGTTTCATTAAATCAACATGCTGGGAGGCAGCAGGTGCATCCTTTTTGTTTTTATATCACATGACCTTCAAGTAAAATTCTTCTCTCCACATATTCCAGGTTAATAAGAAGGAACCAGAGCACAGCCATGATACACACCCCCAAAGCAAAAAGAGCCCATGCTTGAGGTCCCACCAATGCATGGCCTTTAACGCTCAATCTCACCCAGAGCCCGAACTATTGTACCCCTTGTGTACTTCAATATGCATGCTGAATGTGAAGGTGAGAACGTGGTGCTCTACTCACCCGTTTTCAGAAGTTTGGGTGAAATGGTAGTGGTAGACCTTAGCTCTGATAAAAGCTGGAGGTTTGGAGCTGAAGGGATACTGAGCTTTATCCACCTGCAGCAGATTCACCACTGTAGCAGAGTAAAAAAAACACACACTGTTGATGGAAAATAATTGGCTTTGAGCTAAAAGCAACGCTGCTTCATGCTGGACCACATCTCACTTCTTCTTCTCTAGTATTTGACTAACAGCACTCCCTCTAGTGTTTAATTACTTTATTAATTACTAGTTGTGTTATTTTCTTTTTTAGGTTTATTGATCCAAAATGTTTTTTTCTTCTATATCTTCGTGTGATGTTCGGCACATTGTGTCTTCGAAATGTTATGAGGAATCTGTTTACGACTACAATATAAATATAAAAAATAATAATAATAATAATAAAAAAAAAAAAACACAATATTGCACACCCCTAGTCAATACTATTACATTTATTATTTTATTATATATATATATAAAAAGAAAAAAAATTCACAACATAAATTAAAACGGTATACCCGTGCACAAGATTCTACTTTTCAGAGACAAAAAAAACATGAATCATGTGCATTGTGGCATAGAAATATAAGTGAACTAAACTCCATTAGTCTGCGATAAGAGTTTGATGATAAGATCTGACTTATAGAGCGTGTGGTAGCGTCTGTGTGGACTTACCGTCCTGGTTGCCCTCCAACAGGCGCTGGATCAAGCCTGTAAACCAGAGATTCTGGTCATGCATTTCTAGAGCAGCTTCCCACAGCTTCCAGTCTAGGCGTGGCTCATAAGGCCCAAGCACTGCAGGAACTGCACTCGTAACACCGGGCTTATACATGGAGCTTATCTCCTGTAAGACATATATAGGCAGATTTAAGAGTGAACAGAAAAGACACAGAGCTGGTCATATCATGACTACTGGGAATTAAAGAAAACCTAAAAAAGGAATCTAGCCAAAAAGCAGCTTTGGACAAGTATGTCAAAAAATGAAGTGATCTAGTTGATTTGTGAACCACAATAACAAATGTTTTCCATAAAAATATTTTACAAGAAGTTGAATTTCCTGATGTCACTCAGACTGATAAACAGGTATATTTTTAACAATGCAAAGGAGTCATTAAGTCCTTACTTTACAAGTATAAGCAAGTCAAACTCTTTCAGCCCAAAATATCGTCTCAGGTCAAGAATTAAGTGACTATTTACGAGCTTTAATATGCCCGAGGCTTTTCTACCATCGTAACGCTGTCAACATGCATCAATTGCAATTTTTTATCAAACTGTCCAATCAGCTGTCTGACAGCTGTGCTCATGCATATTTAAAATTCTTTAAACCCTAAAAGACGAAAGCAGAAGATTTATTGAGTGATCTAAAGAGGCTGTTACCGCCCATGTTTTCTTATCCGCGCTGCCTTCGATGACGATCTCGGGTCGTCCTGCAGGAGGAATCATTCTGTGCTGAATGCCGTATGAACTGACGAGATGAAACTTCTCTACAGCTTCAAAGGCTTCCCTCACCTCGGGTAAGAGCTTACTGCTGGACATTCCTGCCAGCGCAGTGTACGGGACCTTGAGACACACAAACACAAGATAAATATATATTTATTAGTAAATAGCAGGTTAGCGTTTGAACGGTAGAAACAATAATTTAGTATTTTTTGCTGTCTTTTTTTTACCTCCTTTTTTTCCTTAATGCCATGGCAACTTCTCTGGCTACGTTCATGGTGAAAGTCAGGTTTAGATAAAAAAAAAATCAAACTAAAAAGTGTTCCAGTTTTTTCTAAAAACCTTACGACTAAATTTGGATTAACTAGAATAAAAGAGATTAAAAAGATTCTCAAAGAGGTCGAAGTATTAAAGTCCAGCTAAATATGTTTAATGGACATTGGGTTCTGACAGGATGGACCCTTTTTAGGATTTTTCGTGTCTGAAAATTAAGACACCTCTGACCAGATATTGAGGAAATCTAGAAAAAAAATACAGAACCAAAATGTGTGGTTACAGTAAATACTGTGCACAAGAAGTACACTTAAAGGATGCATATGAAGAATAGTGCACATAAAAGCAAAGTATATTTTCTTTGATGATTCTATTCTAGTTCCATAATTATTTTTTTTTTAAGAAATGATAAAGGTTTAAATCGGACATGAAGCTTGAAGGAAAAGATAATCTGTATTAGTTACGATATCACGCTACCTGCTTTTAGTGTTCTTTCTATTGAAAAATATTATGTACAGCAATTAATTTTAAAAAAGTGTATACGTGAAAGTTTCTAATATCAAAAATTCAGCTGAAACAAATGAGTGTGAGTCAAGAAAAAAATCCAGGGATAGAGGGATAGTTAAGCTGAGAAACGATGAGGAGAAAGAGTAACGGATGGATGGATACAGGGAGAGATAGCTCTCGAGAAAGAGTAACGGATGGATGAATACAGGGAGGGATAGCTCTCGAGAAAGAGTAACGGATGGATGGATACAGGAGGGATAGCTCGAGAAAGAGTAACGGATAGATGGATAGCTCTCGAGAAAGAGTAACGGATGGATGGATACAGGGAGGGATAGCTCTCGAGAAAGAGTAACGGATGGATGGATACAGGGAGGGATAGCTCTCGAGAAAGAGTAACGGATAGATGGATAGCTCTCGAGAAAGAGTAACGGATGGATGGATACAGGGAGGGATCGCTCTCGAGAAAGAGTAACGGATGGATGGATACAGGAAAATAGGGAAGAAATAGATGGAAAGATCCATTCATCATTACGCTGAGATGGGAATTACTGTTGTGAAATGTGGGAAGGGATCATGGCCACAAATTTAAAAAAATATACATAAAACAAAATGAACACTGGTATGTTTTAAGATTTACATATATTTCTGAATGGTTACGCACAAGGCTGATGGTGAAAACCCCTAAAGTGGCGGCAGTGAACGTGGCCCACTGGATGAGCGCCCACAGCTTGGCCAGGATTCCTCGTACATACCAGCACCTAAAAAAAAAAAAAAAAAATCACAGAGCGAAGAGATGTCTGCAATTACTATACAATTCTTACAACCCCCATGATCAGCTTTACAGTTATTTTTTACACTTACTTAAGCAGGGCAGCTACAACTTCCCAAGTCAGAGAAAGCACTCCGATCCAAATGCTAGGAACCTGGATCTGGCTCACAAACTCGTTAAAGCTTTTTTGGGAAAAAGCTGTAAGGAAGAAAAGCAGAAAAAAGATTTACAGGAGTTAAACACTTCAGGGTATGTTGGGTTCACCACTGCTCAGGGATAGACAGATCCTTTTACCTGCTTAGATCTGTACAGATGGGTTGAATGCTGTTGTGGTGGACAAACTAAGCTGGATAAAGAAGGATGATAGAACAAGGTGTTCGAGCAGGAAAAACTATTCTACTCTCCCTCTGGTCTTATAGATAGATAGAACTTTACAGCATTTCTTGCTGTGTACATGTGCTATGGAATGGCGGTCATTTTACAAATGATAAAGGTTTAAATCAAACCTTAATGCTAATCTGTAATTCATTTAGATTGTGTTCTTCCTTATTCAGTCATTGCTTTTACCAATAGCACCCCAGTCACCATATGTATTTTATTTACTGCCTATCCGACAAGCTGGGTTTGCTCAAAAGCAGACCAAAACAGCTAATATCGTCCCGACCGTGAGAGGTATTTCCACCCTTTGCCTTTAATAGGCATTTATGAAGATTTGGTCAAATTTGGCTTCTATTTTACAGGCATTTTAAACTTTTTTTTCTGCCTCTTGTTTCACATTGTGGTCTTGCTGCAGGATTTTCAGAATTTGCTTTTAAACAAACTGCACATCAGCACATTTTTCTTCACCCCTCAACATAGACAATTGAGGCGACAAAAACTTTTGCACTGTAGCTTATTTTAATTTGAGAAGAAACTCAACGTGTATTATGGCATCCGTGGGAAAAGCTCACCAGGGAATATGTAATTCTGATTTTTACTCACTCGGTTTAGACGTCACAATCTTCTTTCCCCAATCGATCTCCAGCTTGAAGAACTTTATTACACTGAAAATAATAAGGAGGTGGACAGCCAGTCTGAAGAGAAAGCTCAGACTTGAGAGCAAAAACTGGCCCCAAGCTAAAAAGACACACAGAGAGGGAGAAAGAAAACTAAAATGTATTGCAGTGGAATTGCAAATCCAGCACTTATCATTAACCACACACATTTTTATCTAGTTAGCAAATTCAGTCAAGTACACGCTTCATTCAAAGTCAAATCGTACTCTTAGTCTTGGGCTTTTTCTTGGGGACTGGTGTGCAGTCGAACACCTCGTCGTCCAGCAGAGAGAAACTCAGTGCAATGGTCAGCAGGTGGAACAGACTGCAGCCACCCAAGAGAATGTTACACAGCTGGAGAACCACCTGGAATACACACGTGCACAGAAAATAGAATGACATGACACAGAATGGCCAAAAATAACTTAGAACTACCCAAGATTCCTTATTAAGCAAGAAATAAATCCTTATATAATGTCATTTTGCCACTGATGATGTTTGTATTAATTAATTATATTACATCATACTTTTATCCATTTATAGTAACAATTTGTTTAAAATGTGTAGCTTGTATGACGTACTAGTATGGAAAAGGCGTTGATTCTTAATCCACGAACAGGAATGAAGAACATAAGGAGAGGAACGGCAATCTCAACTGCCAATATGCAAACTGCACCGAGCCTCGACAGCCAATTAGGAAGCTGATAGGCGTACCAGGCCAAGGGGGTGGGGCTTGCTTGGGTGTCATAATAGCGACTCAGTGCTGCAAAATAAACAAGTGAATCGCTCGAAAACGTTCTGAAAACAACAATTTAGCCATATCTTGGGATTTTTTTTTTAGTTCGCCAAATACACCACACCTGTGAGGTCCCACCAGCATGGGTCACCACTGGCCAGCTTGCTCACTCCAGTGCAAAGCACAAGTCTGAAGAGCAACCAGCGGGTCAACCAGAAGGTCACAGAATCATGAGGAGCACTGGAGCGTCGCAGGAAACCACACGGAGCGACCAGGAAAGCGAGGAAACCTGCCTCCAAGAGAAGGCTGTCCCTAAAAAAAATGAGAACATCCTTTGTGAGGTAAAATTAAACCATTATGGAAAACCTTCATGTGAGAAACATGGTTTCTAGGTACTTAAAAAGAAATTGGATTAAGGTAATGTTAAGCTTAATGTGACACTCCGGTGAAAGTGAAGTGACAGCACATCTGTCCATACAGTCCACTATTACAATTCACTCAGATCATGTAAAGCACTCACCACTCTGAGGTAAGAAAATCCCCCCCAACCTGCAAAAGAACAATCGTCAATTAGTGAACTGTGAATGCGACATGGCTAATCAATTTTTCCCTAAAAACATGACTGAGGATCAGCCCAGACATTCAGGTCAGCAGAATTCACTTCCTCCTCGTGTGCAGTTATGCACCACCAATCACCTGAGAAACGTGGGTTATGCATGTCATGCAGATATACACCTGTGCATGCTTTTGCATTAACACAGCAGTGTTACACAATCACACTTTGTGTGGATTATCTTTGTTAGATTATCAACATGTTACCACAGTTTCTGCCATAAGTTGAAAAAAATAATAAAATGCCATAAAAGTTGTTATTGTAAAAGTTATTTAAAAAGAAGCAGCGCTGGGGTACAACACAATAAAAGTTACAGCAAATTATATTCCTGAATTACTGTGAACACAAGGACCAAAACAATAGTGACCAAAAAATATATATATTTAATACACCCAAATCATGGTAGATAGAAAGTTCTGCATCGTGATACACATATCTATGTTCATATTTAATGGATTATAAACAGGAAAGGGTGTATGAACAGAAACCTACAGTGTACAGGGAAAGATAAAGCACCCAAAGGCACAGGTAAACCAGACTGTCTCTCAGGCCACTCAGCAGCACAGCTCCAAGGCTTAGCAGCCCCCCCAGGAGGCAGATGAGCTCCAGACCCTGCTGAGGACCGATGCCCAGGGATGGAGCCAGCCACAGGAGGGACGGGGTCTCCTGCAGCTTCTCCAGGAGAGGTGTTTCTGCTCTGGGTAAATGCACGGGCTTTACACCATTCTCCCCATATAAACCTGCACACACATGTGAAGTCACCTTAATGTATGTACATCACATGGCATAGAATGCTCAAATTTTCAATAACAGTCAAAACAACAAAAAGATTTGTGGGATCAGTTTGTTTGCATCAGTAAATTAAGTAAATTTCAACTCTCGCAAGCTTTCTAATAAAACACTTTAATGTTATGTATTAAAATGTGCTAAAAACAATTATTTAAATGTTTGTTTTTTACATTAAAAATGAATTCTTAAATGCGTTTGCAGTTATTTTTGTTCGTATACCTACATATGCACATTTCTAATTATTATATTTGGTTCTGTTTCACAGTAGTCTAATGGAAACCAATGCAACCGAGAACAGGCAATTACTAAGGATGTCGAAAAACACCACATACTCCTGGAGGATCGCTGTGGCACCCTCGTGGTTGAATAAGAACATATTCCACAAGCACAAAATCTAGTGGAACATCTTCCCAGAAGAGTGGAGCTTATTTAACAGCCAATATATATTTCAATCAATATTACAGTCCTCTGACTCTGCTAAGCCAATCAGACATTTCCGCATCTCTAATGTAATTAATATTCAGTACCGTTCCATCCAATGAGGTTCATCTGGTCAAAAAAAATTTTTAATGTTAAGGTCCACATTTCCAACCAAACACATTCAGAACTTATAAGTATGAAAACTATCGAACAACATACCTGATAACCCCATTTTGAAAATGTCATCACACATTTTGCTTTCCTGCAGTCACATTCCTCGAGTTAATCTCAGGCGAGGTTGTGCATAACAAGTGTGTACGTTTTTCAGGTTGCTTACAGAGCAAGAATATACACGATGGTGTATGGGTTGTAGTTTTCCCTTTATCTGGCCAACATACCTCGAGCTACTTCACCTTTGCAGATTTAACTGCAAACATTTTCTGAATTATTCATTGTCTATTACGGTAAAAAAAAAACGCAATAATGATCTGGATGATGGTATTGTATAGCTAGATTAGATCAATAGACTTGGCTCATGGTGAATTCAAACCCTGTCTTTGCATTTTGGTTCTCCCAAACATTTAACACACCTAAACCAAATATCTGGCGTTCATGACTGCTTAATAGAAGTCATTTTTATCGCCGTCATGAGAGATAGCGAAAAAACATGGGCTTTCTGAAGTCCCTGATGAGCACTTTGACCACACAGACTGCCCTATCCCATTACTCTGATTTCTCCCATGGACATTATAACTTCCTATGATTTCAGACTTCCTCTGCATTAATAATTCACCACAGAAAAGGAAATGTGCACAATGGTAACGATCAAGGCTTACAACCTCAGCCGTGTTGTAAACGTTGCTGGATATACAACAACCAAGCTTAGTCGAACGTGCTGCGACTTGTTGATGACAGAACCAGCAACAAGAAGTCGGTTTGCAATTCTACATAATGAAGCTTAGTGCTTCCTGTTAGAACAACTATACTGATATTTCATTCATTAATAATGTCTTCTCCCAGCTGCTTTTTTTTGCACTGTACATACATGCATTCATCAGAGGTGTAAAGAGAACCCGAAAATCATACCCGAGTACCTTACTGCAAAACTTACTCCATTAAAAGTTCAAAAAGTTACCGATTCTAACATGACTGGAGTAGAAGTCTTAGAACATCTGATTTCATCAGCACTTGAGTATTTTACTCATATTATACGAAAGCTCAAAGATGCACTAGTCCTTAACACCAGGACACATCATGGTGAAAAGCCCAAAACAGTTCATTCGTGAGGTTTTATTTCCTTTAAATAAAAAAAAGATCAAATTGCACACCTCAACATTAAATTAACCATCAACACAATCTCAACATGCCAGAATGAAACAAAGATCAAATAAGTTGGTCAAAAAAGAAAAAGAAAAGGCGGCGAAGTAGGAAAGCAATCCCTAAAAAAGTTATTAACAAAAGTAATTACCATATAATGAAACAAAGTAGAAGAATCAGTAGTAGATAAAAAAAAAAACTTATTAATAATTAGAAATTTAATAAAACTCAAATATTCAGAGCTGACTGATTGGTAATAATCATTATCAATTAAAATATTGTGAAGTAAAAAAAACACACATACTAAATCATAAAAGTTGTTGAGTAGAGAGTGAAAGTTGCTTATAGCTTTGGTCGATTTGAAGCAGAAAGTAGTTATAAAAAAAAAATGTAAGTACAGTAACGAAGTACATTTACTAATATTTTACACGACTGGCATACACTATATGGACAAAAGATTCGCCTGAACAATCGCATCCTTTTGTCTTATTACTTATCGGCAAAATAACAGAAAATTGAGAATTTTTTTTTCAATATCGCACAACCCTAGTATTGACAAGATACAAGAAGCAGTGATTTGAACTTGTACAAGAATAATGCAGATAATGTTCATTTGCCACGAGAAATTGTTGTGTACATAATGTAATTAATAAATTAATACTTTCTTCGTATAACATTAACTACACAATTAAAATTTCTTCAGCTTCTCCCATTAGGGGTCGCCACAGCCGATCATCCGTATTTATCCGGGCTTGGGACCGGCACTAAGGGCTTGTGCAACCCTGATGGCTGGGTTCGGTTCCCTGACCGGGAATCGAACCTGGACCATGGCGGTGAGAGCGCCGAATCCTAACCACTAGGGAACCTAACACAACATTAACTACACAATCTAGCTGCTTAATAATATCAGATTGTATATTTGTGAGTCAGAGCGCATGCTATTTCACAAATCAGGCCAGGGGGAAGGCATTTCTTTAAACCAAACGTCTTTAAATATTCTTCAGTGATTCCTATGATCCCACAGCAGTATTAACCATATAACCTATTTTGTGTAGGCTATTTTTGTGATCTTGTGCCATTATCCACACTTGTGATGGTCAGTGCACATGCACAATAATAACAAGCCAGTTTGCTCTTTATTGTACAAACATGCCTTGAACTGCTCATTTTGCTCAATGAGACATTTACAGTGGGCAAGCTTCAGCTCTCAAACAAACACAGATTTAATCGTAGAAATGTTTTGAATTATTAATAGTATATGATGGTTCTGGATGATGGGACTGTGTAGCTAGAGCTTAGGCAGTGTTGTGAGTCTAGATTTTGGACTTGGTGAATTCATACCGAATTCAATCTTGGTCAAAAGGATTTTTAGATCTTTTTTTAATCTTCTCAACACCTAAACCAAACATCCTGTCTTCAGAAATGCTTAGAGGTCATGTGAATGCTTTGTTTCATGAAAGACATGGGCCTTCTGGGGTCCTTGAGGAGCACTTTGACCACACAGACTGCTCTAACCCATTACTCCAATTTCTCCCATGGTTATCATAACTTCCAACAATTTCCGACTTTCTCTTCATCAATAATTCACCAAGGAAAGGAAATGCGCACGATGTTAACGATCAGGAATTCCGACTTCCTCAGTGCCGTTAATGTTGCGGGAATACAGCAACCAAGCTCAGTAGAACATGTAGCGACTCACTCATGACACAACCAGCAACAAGATGTATTTGGAATCAAACATAATTAAGCTCAGTGCTTCCTGTTAGAACGCTAACAACTTTACTGAAGTTTCTTTCATTTGTAGCCAAAAGTTTGTGGACAACCCAACAATTACATCCATACGTCATGATGAATCTTTTCTTACTGATTTAGTCCTCACTGCTTGCTCTTATAATAATCTCCACTCTTCTGGGAAGGCTTTACACTAAATTTTTTAAGTCTGCCTGTGGTGCAAAGTGATCAGACTATTCTTGAGGTCAGTAGATCTCTGTGCACAGATGCCCCACAATGCTGGAAAAGGTTTGGGCCTTTTCTGTTCAGTGAATTAAACGGTAAATGTTACAGCATACAGACACGTCTTATACAAGTACCAAAAAGACTTTTGCAGCAACAGATTGAAAAACAAAAATACAAGTGGGATGGTCAGCCATGCGTGAACTATTTTGGCGATATCGTGTGTGTGTGTGTGTGTGTGTGTAAAAAAAACATAGCAATACTATTGGCAATGGCATCTTTAAGACTTGTATTTTTAAACGAGATATAAGGACTGGAGATGCAATCTGAACTTGGGCAGGAATTGTGATAGTGGGAAAGTTTGCAATTACACACTTGCGGGTGTGTACATTATCACAAATCAGTGTGCATCAGATACCTCGCAGTAAAAAGGCTGCATGATTGAAACCTGCTGGAAATTATATGATATAATAAATGATGGAGAAAAAAAATCTTTAACTTCAACAGAATTAAAAATACACCTACATATACATACATATATATATATATATATATACACACACACACACACACACGTATATATACGTATGTGTGTGTGTGTGTGTGTGTGTGTGTGTAATACATACACACATACATACATGTGTGTAGCCCGACCCTAGACCAAATTTTCCACCCTGTCCCCCCTCCCCAACGCTCGAGGATGACGTCATCGTCCATTCTCAATGATGACGGGTCATTTTGCTAGGCGCGCGTGCAGTTTTGCATTAGAGGTCGCAGGCGCTGGGGTTTGTAGTCCATTTTATGATACGGAATCAGATTTATAACGCGACTGGCTGTTTAGACGAAAAGCACGCTTTCTAATTCGGTTTTATTCCATCCCGCTTTCATTTCTGCAGACTGGAATGCGGGTGGAAAAAACTAGAAAACAATCAATTACAGAAACGCCATACTGCTCGATGCACTGTTGCACGCACGAGAGGAGTGAATGAGTCAAACTCACGCACTTCCACCCAACAGCAGCACAATCAGGACACGCGGTGTGAGTGAACGAGCGCCGCCGCCGCCGCCCAAAACCCCGGAAAAAAAACTGCCTTCGTGCACAACAGAGTCTCACTTCCTACCTGGTATCTGGATGTAGAGAGACGCGAAGGCGAATAAATAAATGCCCGCGATGCTCCACAGAAACATCTGACTCGGAACCGGCACTCCCCCCATTTGTGCGAAAATAATGCTTAAACCCCGGGACGAGTTTTTCCGAAAGAAAGAGAGACGTGGATTTCTTCTCTTTTTTTCTCTCTCTGTTTCGGCGCGTGAGCGGGAAGTCGCGTTTGGAGTGGCGTGGAAGCGCGTGGGTGGGGTTTATTCGGCACATGGAGCACATGCGCGTGCAGCACGAGCAGCAGCAGTGCCACGCCGATGTCTGGTCGTCTGGAAACTAAAAAAAAAAACAACAACTTCGAGCTCAAAACCGGTGTTTGATAAGAATCTTTGGCGAATACAACATATTTAATAATACTGTGTGTGCAGTCAAGGGCGTGGTTTAATGGGATATTGATTCCCACCATAGCCTAAAGAATGACTACACGAATTTCCCACTTTTAAGGGAATACATTGATCAAGCAGAACAATATGACCACCTGTCTAATCTTGTGTTGGTCCCCCTTTCGCTGCTAAAACAGTCCTGACCCATCGAGCATGATCATCTTAACAGAAGCTCATCTGTTGGATCGGACCACAGAGACCAGTCTTCACTCCACACGTGCAACAATAAGCCTCATGACCCTGTCCGTTCAACACTGTTCTTCCTTGAATCACTTTTGATGGATACTGGACCATTGCAGACCAGGAACATCCCACACGAGCTGCAGTGTTGAAGATGCTCTGACCCAGTCGTCTAGCCATTGCCACAATTTGGTCCTTGTCAAACTCACTCAAATCTTAACACGTTGCCCATTTCTTTCTGCTTTTAACACCAAACTTTGAAGATAAAATATTCCCTTGCTGCCTAATATATTTACTTCATTCGTACATTCGCTTCAACAGTCATAATGATACGCCTGATCGCTGTATATGATTTGTAGTTCAGTGTCAAGATGGTTTCAATCAAGAGAAGAACGTGCACACAGACTTTTTTTTTTTACATTCAATTTATTTACTGATCCACATCCCTTATTTACACACCAATCATCTACTCTTCAGTCAATGTAACTTCATTTAGACTGTTTGCAAAGTAATGGAGAGTGTGTTAGAGAAGTGAAGAAAAGAGTGCAGGCAGGGTGGAGTGGGTGGAGAAGAGCGATAGCAGAAGTGATTTGTGATAGAAAAGTATCTGTGTGAGTGAAAGGGAAAGTTTATAGGAATGTGGTGAGACCTGCGATGTTGTATGGTTTAGAGGTGGAGCTGGAGGTAGCAGAGCTGAAGATGTTGAGGTTTTCGTTGGGAGTGACGACGATGGAAATGAGTTTATTAGAGGGACAGTGCATGTAGGACGTTTTGTAGAAAAGGTGAGGGAGGTGCAATTCAGATGGTTTGGACATGTGCAGAGGAGGGACTTGGGGTATATCAATAGGAGAATGATGAAGATGGAGCCACCAGGAAAGAGAAAAAGAGGAAGGCCAAGAAGGAGGTTCATGAATGTGGTGACGGAAGACATGCAGGTGGTTGGTTTGAAAGAGGCAGATGTAGAGGACAGAGGGGTATGGAGACGGATCCACTGTAGTGACCTCTAATGGGAGCAGCTGAAAAAAGAAGAAGCTGCTCTAGATGTCATCAAAAGTATTGTGGTGATTCTGATGTTTCAATCAGGAGTTGAAGCCAAGGAGACCGAACAACTTTGTACCGAATGTAAAGCAAGATTTCACTGTCATACCTTCACTGTCTGATGATGGACAGAACTGCTAATCAGTAATGTTAATCATCAACAAGCAAGTTTAGCTTGCTAACAAACACTCAGCCCTATCTACCGCAATGAACTTGGGCTGAAGCGATTCCTCAAGTAATTCAATAAAAATTAATTGAGGCAAAGCTTTGTTTAGTCTATTTACTGTAACTATACAGTACACTGAGCACTGTGTTTCCCACAGACCATTATTACTGCCACACAAACCATGATGGTCAAGTTCAGATACGGTTCACTGTGCTAATCCTAAAACTGGCTCAGAGAAGGGTTGTACAGTGTGATCACTTCCTGTAGCACTCCTGCAGCACTCCTGCTGAACGAGTCTTCTCCAAAATGAGCTCCACAGTTTTATAAATGAATCATGGAGGGCATGTTGTTTCTTGTCCTATTTGGCTGCGACATCAAGAGTATCCATTGTTCCAAGGCATAACACTGGATTCTGTTCCCTTCTTTATTAGCTACAGTTATTGAATATGTAGCAGTACTGGAGTTTATAAGATGTAACCTGTTATATTACCTCAGACTATTGTAAAACTTTAGAAATGTCACATAGGTTATATGTCTTATGATTAGATTTTAATCTTCTAACAAAATATATTGAACTAATGGCTTATTTAATCAAAAAGGTGCCTCTGTTTTTCCAGAGACAAACTAAAAGAACAATGTAATAAAATGACTTCAATTTTAAAACCATTTAGAAAAATTTGTGTAGCCAGAACTAATATTTTGCAACAATTCTGTGTTAGTGTTTAATACCCACAATGATGTTTGACTGCCTGCATAGAGGGACAGTAGAATTAGGCCTCTTCATCTACACCTAATGAGCACTTCAGCAGCACTGTAGTCTTTTAGGCTTTCATGTTTTCTCACCTCATCTGTAGGCACTGTTCAAACAGATACAAATTTCATGCCAATCAGTTCACAGATTGTTAATTAGCCAATCTGAGACTATAAACCAGAATCATGCACCAGTGTGTAACTGCACTGCATTTTCTTCAAAATTTCTGAATATCAGCCATGTTGCCCTGTAATATTAGAGTGACAACCACCAACTTCACAGGAATAACAAATACAGCAACAGTCCAAAATCAGCATATCAAATATTTGAGTAAACTTATTTAATGCATTTCAGGACCACTTGTCATACTCCAAAACATACAAAACAATTAAAATGTGCATTATTTTCATTGTCCTTCGTTTTCCATAATGTCCGTAATCCAGGACTGGAAACTGGACAGACTGGTAAATATGGCTGGTTTCATTTGATCACAACGCTTAAGCCCCAGTGCCATCATGCCAGCCAGATAGTATTGTCCATTCTTTTGGCACAAAAGTGGTGCACCAGCATCACCCTAAAAAGATAAAAACAGGAGGTTGCTTTCAGTAATAAGAAAATCCATGATCAAAATGTCCTTGCTGACTTGTTTATTCTTAGCTAAGATGAACTTCATACCAGGCAGGATGATGAGGCAGCAGGTTGTGTGCACAGCAGGACAGTGGAGCTGAAAACCTGACCCCAGCCACTCCAGCAGGCCTGCTCAGGTAGTGGACTCACTCGGGCCTGATAGAGAATATCGGGACTCAAGTCCGCTAACAGAGACAGAAGAAAGAAAAGATTAGTCTTAAACTACATTAGGCAGAGGATATAAAGGCCATGCATGTTTGAAGCAAAGTTACATACATAACCTTTTATAACCCCATCCTGTTGTCACACAAAAGGAGCTTTGATCAAACGTCAAGTCTTCATCTTGGATACAAGCTGGGTTTACTGAAGATCCTGGAGGAATTTAAAATCATAATTAAAAAGGCCAATATCGTCAAGGGTAGAGGAGGTGTAGGTTTTCAATCCAACTAAGCAGCAGTCACAGCGGATTGGCTAATGACAGCCAAGATAAACTAAACAGGTAGAATCAAGTAAGGATTCTGTTTGACTGCAATGAAAACATGCACCTCCACTATCCCTTCATAGATAAGATTAGACAAACCTGTTCCAGGATAACGGTTTCTAATCATGGTCTTTGAGTACATGCTGTCTGTTCCATCTTTGCAAACAAATCGAGGGGGTTTAGCTGGACCTGGTCCAACTCCTCCTTCAAGCACAACCTTAACTTGCAATAGAATTTTGGTTCAACTCTGATTCAGTAGAATCAGTTGATTGGGTTTGATTCCATCACATGGATTTAGTATTTCTGCAGCATTTCTTATCCTGCACATTTTACTGTTTTTCCACAAACTAGATTTAACAAATTGGACTAAGTGGAGGTGTTTGAACAAGAAAAATACCAAAATGTACAGACCAGGGTGTTCTCCAGCTCCAGGGTTGGAAACCCTGGTCTAGTATGTGGTATCGTACCTAGTGGAGCTGGAACACTCAGGTAAATGAGGGCGAGGTCATGCAGTGGAGGGAAGCTGCCATCATAAGGCTGGCTGTAAACTTCCTTGATTGGCACTTGCTGAATTTCCATCGAATCGAGATCATGAGCACCGAGTGCCACCATATCTCCAGCTCTGCAGAAGCAATCAATTAAAATCCTCAAGTAGAACCAATTTGTTAGTTAAAAGATATCAAAAGGCACAAAACTGTTTGCACATGCTGTTTTTGTTGGCTTACTCAGCACGACAGTGGCGTGCAGTCAGAACCCAGCGTTCATCAATGAGGGTACCGCTGCAGTAGTGAGTGCCTTCGCTTTGCAAGCTGACCTGCCAGGGCCAGGAGTGTGGACACGCCTCAGTCACGTTTACCAACCTCATCTCACCACTGGCAGAGGATTTCAAACCTACATAACCTTGATCCAGTTTGCAGGGTTCCACCTCAGCCTTGCCACAGTTTTTTACTTGCATGAGTGAGAGAAGAAAGAAGAAGAAAAAAAAAAAAAAAAGTATAATTTTTTTTTATTTATAGATAGATAGATAGATAGATAGATAGATAGATAGATAGATAGATAGATAGAAATATTTTAACCAGTTCAAATTTTTCCAAAAGCTATTGATCTGTCCAGCCTTCCTGGCAAGTCTATTACATTTTTATCCCATACTCACATTGCTTGTAGATTTAAACCTTTGCCACTAGTATCTTGAAGTTTTTAATCAGTGTAAACTAAAATGAATTGATTACTGATTTGCATGAGGAATGAAATTTCATTGGCAGTAAGAACAACTAGCTTTTGCAATGTACCTTCTGAAGACGCTTCCATTACTGTACATCAAACCTAACTGCATGTACAAATTAAGGTTTTATGCAAGGCATAGAAGAGAAATCCAACGACACAAACTAGTCTAGGAGAGAATTTTGGAGAATTTTTGGTCTTTTGGAGTTGTCCCTTTATGGCATAATACCCACTTTTATTAATTGTTCTTGAAAATACTGAAAATGTTTACTGTAAACTATTTCAGCATCTCATTTAGTATTATATGGCATTGCATTAGGTATCGTACAAATTATTAATTTAGTCCATTGTGTTTTGAAATCTTTACAGAATAAATAAGGGGCTTACCTGTATCAACATTGGGATGAGCCAATTGTGTTTTTGCTACACCCCCCACCAGGATAAAAATAAATAAAATACAAATAAAACATTAGCACATTACAGGCATAACTTTGGTGAAAAAGAGAGAAGAGAAAAAAAAAAAAAGTACCTGTTAAGTCCTTGAACATGTAATCAGCTCCAAGCTGACCTTAAGGTGAAAGAAACTGCAGTCAGTTACAGTAGAGGGCCACGCATTTCACACCCAGCCCCTCGGTGGTAAACCTGAATCAATCCACCTCTTAATACAATCATTATAAAGAGAAATGCAGAATAACAGAGCGCTGAATCAGACAGGAAAGCAAGAAACCCAATGAACAAGTCTCCTTTCACTTCAGCCACAGCCGTTCCACATCATCTCTAGCGAAAGCATCAATATTTACACATTTTGCTAATGTAATCACAGGCTCATTTGAAATGAATGAAAATTGTGCACTTTTTTCATGCTTTTTAAGCTGTTTTGGCAGACCTTTCCTCATGATTTCCAGCTTTTCAAGAAAACTTGTATATACATCTGAGGCCAAATCAATTTCTTCAGTCATTGTGACGTAAAAATACAGCTATTAAATCCAAATATATTTGACCTTGTGCAAATTGCTACAGATGCGGGCTCTGACTAGTGCACTTTCTGACCATCCAGTCAAAGTTACTGTAGATCTGCTAGATGGCCTCGGAAAAACTGATTGGTTAAAGCAACAGCCTTTAAGCAGCATGAAATGCATTTTTAAAGGCCTCTCAGCAGATTTTGACCCTGGCAACACGTGATATGAAGACTGAAACCTGAATGCATAGAAACTCCAATGTAAACAGATTCTTTGTAGCAGCCAAGAGAGGTGCTAGGAAAAAGAAAAATAGACTACTGGGAAAAATTTAATGCAAATGTCATAATGTATATGATTCATTTGATTTCTAAAAAATAAATAAATAAAAAGGCATACCATCCATTGTGGAATTTATCCATTGGATATATAAAGTAACTCTGGTGTAGACTCCTGGTTTTAGAGCACGAGCACAGCCCACACCCCAGCTAACGAGTCCGGCGACTTCATAGCGTGTTCCTGTGAAGCATGACAGAGGACCCCCAGAATCTCCCTGTGTAGAAGGACATAGTGAGGGGGGAAAAGGGAATAAAATATTTTCACTGGACTTAGGTGGACATGTAAACATTGCTAAAAAGTCAACATGTGCAATAGCACACATTGTATCCGTTTCATATACTGGAATATCCTGTACTGTACCTGACATGCATCCACACCTCCAGCCATTTCTCCTGCACACACCATCGAGGAATAGATAAGCCCTCCATATAATTTGATACAAGAATTAGAATCCAGTATGGTAACATTAGCTTCTTGTAGTCGGTCAGCTCGAGGGCCACCTGGACAGATAAGTGTGTCAAATGTTTGTTAAAAGCTTAACATATTGATTAAAAGGTTGTTGCAGTGAGAGTCACTCTGAATATTCTCCATCTGTATTCGTCTCAAAGAATGGATGCTAGAGAAGTCATATATGCAAAATATTACACAGCATTGTTGCTAAATTTTTGATTTGATTGAACATTTTCATGCAATAGCAGCTTAGCTTGGTGTTGAATTAAATGTTACTTCTAAAGTCCTTCTGACTCACAGACTACAAACAAGTATTTTGAGATCAATTGGTGTATCGTTCACGAAAGGAACCTCCAGTGCCGGCACATTGAGAGGTCACGTTGCGAGTTTTCCAACCTGGGAAACTTAAAAACACACCATATAGTCTGATTAACATGAGAGTTCTTTTCAGCCAATTTTTCAAACCATATGGACATAAAACTTCACTCTTCCTGCCTCATCTGCTTTACCATTCCCAGACTTCAAAACCATTGAACTTCACCAGTAAGCAGTTCAACTAAAATAGAGGCACAATTTCTTTTCTTCCTCATTTGAAAGCTACTCTGGGGTTGCAAACATTCATGCTAAACCAGGAGGTGTCCAATCTTTAACAGAGAGCACATCAGGTTTTCATTCCAACCAAACAAGGGCCACACCTGATAGCTATTGAAAATGATAATCATTTCATTTAAACAGGATTTGGTCAAATTTGGTGTGGACTTGCTTGGTTGAAATGAAAGCCTGCACCCACACCAGCCCTTTGTGGAAAAGTCTGGAAACCCCTGCTGTAAACTCAGATTAACTCAAGAAGACAGAAACTGGAGACAAACTTACTCTCAGACGTGAAACCCCAGCCTGTAACAGTGCATTTATTCACTAATGCCGAGTCTCCGCTCCAGACGGGGATGGGCCTCACACATTCATCAAACATTAACGGAGTCTGTAGCTTCAGCAGGGCGATGTCGTTCTCTTTGGTTACGCTGTTATAGTTCACATGAGTGATGATTTTAGCCACTTTGGCAGTCTGAACAGAAGGCAAGAGTAAATGAAAACCAAGGCTGATTTTTAGCAAGCTTTTCAAGAACACAGTAGGTATATAGAAGGGATAATCATGAAATAAAAATACTAACAAGTCAACTTCAAAAACAGGAAGTAAACCCTAAAAACAAATTTAACTTACTTTTCCACAGGACATTATCAAGTTTCTAATCTCATACAATGCCACAAAGCTTTTAAAATAATCACATTTTAAAACGGATCCTAGAAGAGAGAACCAGTAAAACACTGATACAGTTTTGCTGTTGGGAGAGAAAATAAATAAATAAAAAACACCCAACCACTGTGAAAGAAAACGGATTAGGATACATGTGTATACTGACCTGTTGGCATGACTCGGTGTCATTTGTCAGATCATGCTTCCCAACCTTCGCTGCCCAGTATGATTCTTGGGAATATCTTTGGGAATATCAATGTAAGCAGAGTGAACATCATTTGTTTCTCATAGACCACAAGTTCCAGCCTCTTTCTGAACACCATGAAAAATGTGGTGTGAAAGATGTGGTCACTTGAGTCATCAGTTTTGTGATTTGTTGCTTAAAAGTTTAATATCAGACTGATAACTGATGAGACGAAACTGCTCTAGGACCTCAATAACAACAAGCAACAAGTGAACCCAATACAGATTCAGATCGGAGCATCCCTACTTCTGATAGTTGTAACTGTCCTGGGTGAAAATAGAATCTATCCCAGAAATATTGGCAAGAAAGCCAGAGTGCCAACCATCAAAGCCAGTTTATTAAAGCTAGTCAACTAACTGGAGATTGGAGAACACCAGACAACCTGGAGAAAACCCATTAATAAACCATAGCAGACCCTGAGCTAAGAGACACCTCTCTCACCACCATCCTACCCAGGTAGCTTACATCCAAAGAGTATATCCCACATTTCACAATTTGCAAATTCTCACTACAATTCAGCAAATTCATTTGAATTCTTGCAGCTTGCATTGAGATACATTTACCGTCTGAAACAATGGGCAGCTGAGACAATCCAGTACTGGTCGAGAACGGCTCCACCACAGGCTGGTATGTTGGCGAAAGTCAGCAGTACCTGCCAAGGCCAGGAGTGAGGCCATGCCTCTCTCCCACCAACAACCCGTGCCTCTCCCTCCTCCACATTAGTAAAGGTTCTCACACCTGCTATGGCTTAAAAATCACACAAAACATCAGACTTAAGTTATATAAAAGTTATACTTTAATATAGATATAGTATACTTGAATTATACTATTTTCAAGTATACAGTTTAAAAGTTAAGCTGTAATCATACCACTAAGCTTCTTCTCATTTGTGGTTCCATTATGATCCTGGGATGATAAGGATTCATTCTTCAGTGTGAAAAGCCGTCTAGCTTCAATGTTTACAGAAAGAGAGGGAGACAAAAAGAAAAATATATTTTAATGATCTGTTTTTCCTCAAACCTGCTCAAAGGCCTCAGTATATACCGCAAGAGAATGACAAGCAGTATACCAAAACTTACCATTTCCACAATTGAGCAACATGAAGACAAGAAATGCAACAAGAAACATCACGTTTCTGCTTAAAATGACCATCATAGCTTTTTTTTTTTAAAAGAGCTATAAATCACCAAAGAACCAACTAAAACAAGCTAAGAGAGACAGAGAAACCTCCCGTTTTAACACCTGCGACCAAATCAGCACTAATTAAAGTCAATCAGTGGAGGAGAAGTTCTAGCATTTCGCCACAAGGAGGCAGCAAGGTATCTAATATAGCACTTAAGGGCCATATGACTCACTTATTGATTCGGGTTTTTCGATGAATCGTGCTTGAGAATAAATTGTGTTTGCATGCCTGTATCTACTGAACTTCATGAATTTCTGATGAAAAATAAATGTTAAATGTATGTAATATTTCATTGTCATTTCTCTCATTGTCGGGAACTGCTTTATCCGGGTCAGGGTCATGGTGGATCTACCCCAGAGTCTACCCTTGGATAAGAGATCAGCCTAAACCAAGCACACTTCACACACTCATTCACACACGGGGGCAATGGATCTTATCCAATCCACTTATTGGCATGTTCATGGGATTTGGGAGAAGACTATAATACTTGGAGGAAACCCAAGAAAACATGGGAAGAACATGCACAGGACCTTACACAAGTAGAAACCAAAGCTCAGGATCAGAATTTCTGCACCACCCAGTTTTCTAGTCTGCATTCTTACATTCTGATTTAGCAAAATGTTTACAAAGTAGGAAGCAGATACCATTCGTTGAATTAAACCTTGCCAACCCAACACTGACTTCCTAACACATATTCATAACATCTTTGTGCTGATGAACGTCTTGCACCACCACCGTGTTTCAAAATGAAGAAGTTAGACTATTTACTGTACACTGTCTCCAAACCACCCACATGAACTAGTCAAATACCCCCCAAAGCCTTTCATGGTGAAACCATCACTGCATACCTGCACTCTGCAATACTGACATGCCACTTTTTACCTAATTACTTATAGTACCGTGTGGTTTCTTCCTGAGTAATTATTACATACTTTGAACAGGGGAAGTGGTAGCTCTATGGTTGAGGCTTTGGCTTAGAAGGATTGGTTTAGAACATCTTTTGCACAACATTTTGTCTCTTTTGCACAACACTTTGTTTACATTTTTGCTACTGATCACTTTGTCTCTTTACAACAGGTTTACTGGCGGAGCTATTCTGTGTTTTGTGTATTGTTTTGCACTGTCCTGTGTTGTCTTTGCACTGTTTGCACCAGGTTGCACACATGCACTTTATGTGGCGAGGACTCTTACTAGTCTTTAGCCCTGTGTTTTCTGTTTCTGTGACTGTTGTTGTATGTAGCATCAGGGTTATGGAGGAACGTTGTTTCATTTCACTGTGTACTGCGTCAGCTATAAAAGGGTGAAATGACAATAAAAAGCTTCTTGACTTGAATAGAAGGGTGGAGGTTCAAGCCACGGAAATGCTAAGCTTCCACTGTTGGGCCGTTCACACTCTCCGCTCCAGGGATGCATTAGCATGGCCGTCCCAGTATCTCAACAAGATGAAATATTACTGTACTATAATTTAGTAAAAAATGATTTTCATGAACCACATGTACCTTGCTGTATTGTTGAAGGCACCACAGCCATGCATTTCTTTGCAGCGTTATTAGTAATATAAAGGAATGACAGATGACATGTTATTGTATGGATTTATTTGAAATCAAATACTTTTGTACAAATCAGTCCTGAGGCCAGAAATTCAGAGCTTGAATATTTTTTTTTTTAGATTTTGTGATAGTTTAATATCTGATCTTGTTTTATTGGTGCAATGTGACCTATGTAGAATGTTAATTCATTCTACATTATAGTAGAAGTTTATTGGTTTACAGTGAATGCACCTTATTTAGGAAACTACTTATGTGGCAGTTGATCTCCTTAAACACATTAATTTGCTGATTTTGTTGACAAATTTTATAGACCATGAAATGATCTACAGTACCTGTGTGTACTTGAATGAGCCATGTTTAAATAGAGTGCATAGAAGCATGAATGAATAAACTGTGGGATCAAGTTGTGCTTCAGTGCTTTATTGTGAGCTCAAAAATAAATGATGCATGAAAAAAGCACGTACATACAGCATGTATATTACAATGCTGAACTCTTAGGGGGGTGGAGAAAACCTTCCAGCAATCACGCATAAACATTTACTGTAAATACCACCGGCATGCAGCCATCGTTCCCTATTTTTCATCTTTTCCACTCGTACATTAAAGATCACGTTTACTATATGGAGCGATTTGCTTATCAGCTACAGGTATCCTGTCTTTCAAAGCTATGAATAGGCAGATCTTATCCCGATATCCTTTCCTTCCTCTGCGTTTTTGGATATCAGAGCACTTTCTAGTATCTGCTTCCTGTTGTTGTCTAAATTATAAGGTCACACTTCAGAACTTAATTTCACCAGTCCATGTTTTTTTTTTTTTTTTATAAAAACAAAAAAATAAGAATGTAATCTGTTTCCTATTAAATGAACCACATCGAAACACTTATAGTTTATAATAATATAAGATCTTCATCAGTGTCATAGTGGAGAATGCGCATACATGTAAATCCCTGTGAGAAACATACAAGCCTTCAGACATAGCCAGGGGTCGTCCATTAAGGAAATTCTTTATTAAGCAAAAGGAATGTGATTGTACATGGTATTTTTTTTAACACACTGCTGAAGGTTTTTTATGACAGATGAACTTTTCCTGAAATTATAAATATGACTTTAGATGGATAAAACATCCTGATTTCATTTAAACAGTCGGGAAAACAGCCTGATTTGCACATTGTTGCACATCATAACTATGATGTTCGTCATTCTGGATTTTCCACACCGAGAAAAACTTTTACAATTAAATTAAAAGCAAAAAAAAAAAAAAAAAAAAAAGTAATATAAACGAAGGTGACCTTCTCAGCACAGAATTAATTTTAGGATGTTTCTGCACAATTCAAAGTCACTCGTACAATCACGGATAAAAATTATACACAAAGCAAAAGACAAAAAAAAAAAAAATGCTTCTGCATCACATGAAGGATGGCGTTATGTGGACAGTTTTGAGGAGTCCCTTGTCCTGCTGATCTGAAGTCACTGAAATGGATGTTTGGATGAAAGCTCCTCAGGTATGCCAGATGCAGCACGTTACCGAGATGCACGTTGTTTCAAGGGACCTTTTTACGATTTTTTTCAGTTCTGATCAGAGATCAAGTAAAGCTAAAGATACGCCAAGTCAATGAGGCTCCATTATTATCCGCCACGTCGTGCCGCACTGCTGTGGTGTGGATCCTTATCGTTAAACCTGAATCTCCTTTTACAGATTTCTTTTCCAGCACAATTGATTACAGAAGGCGCTTTTAAAACAGTCAGCTCAGAATCTTTGTGTGTGTATATGCATGTGTGTTTCTCCGTATCGACTCAGCAAGCCCTCAGTAAGGTAATCTCCTGATTGTGTTTGAAAAGCTCCTTTATCCTCCCTGAAGTTTCTTCTCCAGTCGGTCCAGCTTGGCCAGGTTCTCCTTAAGCAGCTTGGAGCCAGGAGAGAGCTGGAGAGCTCTTTGGTAGTACGTTCTTGCTGCTACATAGTCTCCCTGCAAAAATAGAAGCACATCTTGAATGGATATAAATAATTCGACCCTCCTTCAATAAAAATAAGTATTCATTATATATTAAAATATAACAAGAGAATGTTAAGAAGGGGGGAAAAACACAGTTCAACAACAAGCTAGAGCTTTCACAAATCAATTGTGTTCTAAAATCTATACAGGGACAAAAGTATTGGGACATCTGACTTTTTTCTTATCCTAGAGATCCCTTATGTCTGTGTTACCTTCTGTCTTTCCCTTTAAGTTACACTGCCATAGCGAGTTTTTCCGGAGTCCCCAACTGCACAGTGTCCTTAACTTTTATACAACAATAAGGACACTTAATAAATCCATATCTTTCTCTCCCAGTCACCCCTCTCTTCTCTTTCGGTACAAGTGACCACTGTTCCTTCCCCTCTCCACTCCTCAGATCTGCCTGCTTTATCCCAGCCTGCATATGTATGAGGTTCTCTTCGATTGGAAGCCCCTCTGTGCAGCTTGGGATGGTTTTACATCCACGACTTGGGAATCCATGAAATGAAGGAGCCATACAGGAGCTTTGAGGATGGATTTAGACTCTAGTTAATGTCAACAGTCTGCTACACTGACACGGGACAACAGTGTGCATTTGATCATCACTGCACACCTCAACATCAGTTAGCTGTAATAAATGGACATCCGGTGCCATCCAGATGAGGATGGGGTTCCCCCTCTTAAGGTTTCTTCCTTATGCCATCTCAGGGAGTGTGTCCTTGCCACAGACGCCATCCGCTTTGCTAATTAGGGACAAACTTACACTTTTACACTTTTTTACCACATTATCTGTGTAAAGCTGCTTAGAAACAATGTCCATTGAATTCAAAATAAATTAAACTGAACTTCTCTAGCAATATGTAGTTCTTTTTTAAACCGAGATAGAAAAGCACAAAGATAGAGGCACACAAATGTATAGAGAAGAAGCAGAATTAAATTTTTCCTTTACTTGAACTATGAAACCAAAAACCTGTTCTAGCATGACAATGCCTCTGTGCACAAAGCCAGCTCCATGAAGATATTCTTTACATGGGCTGGAGTGAAAGATCTTAAATGGGCTTTGCTTTAATCTGACTGCACCCCAGGCCTCCTCCACCTCATCAAAATGAGCAAAAACATCTCCAAAAGCACAGTCCAAAATCTAGTGGAACATCTTCCTAGAAGAGTAGAGATTATTCTAATAGCAACATGGAGACATGGGATGTTTTGAAAAGCAATTATGGACTTTATGGTCCTAATTAATCTTTTGATTGTGTTGAAAAAGAGAATTTTTCAGCCTGAAAAGTGACTCTTTATCTTCAGATCAAAATCTTGAAATTAAGAAAATTGACTCAAACAATCTGATTTCATATTTATGAAATTAAAAAAATTCATAATCTAAATGCCAACTGTTCCATCCAAAAGAAATGAAGTGAAATGGGAAAGAAGGGAAAGAAGGGTCCGGGCGAGGGGGTGGGTCAGTGAATAGTAAATTGCTCTTAAAAACTGGTGAATTTGTTAACAAACTTGCAACAAACAGTTTGTCAGGTTGTATTAACATGGGCCAATGATACTATGCTCTGATACTATGCGTGTGCCAAGAGAGCCTCCATACCTTTATATGCTGTATCCCACCCATGTTCATCCAAGCTTGTGATTGGTCAGGCTTCAGTGCAACAGCGAGTTTGTAGCTCTATGAAAGAAAATCAGGCAGATTCACCTTCAGTAACAACTTTAACACACTCACATTCGATATTTGCGCACACATACGAATCCTCCTTGATTTCTGCAATATCAGCAAATTATTTTCCAGGGCTTTCCCCCCAAAAAAGATCTCCATACATAAAAGCTCTTGCACATGAAAGAACAAATGCCAACCTTAATGGAAAAATCTTCGTAACTGACCTGGATAATAAACATGGTAAGTAACATAATTCTTTTTTTTTGTTTAAACTTCTTTTAAAAATCAGTATTCATTACCCTTATGAGAGAACTCATGCAAATCTGCCAACTGCACAAATTAATAAAACAAGAAGATGCAAAAAAAAGGGGGGAAAACAAAGTTCATACACTATACGGGAAAAAAGTACTGACACCTGACTTTTCCAGCTGTATCTGGTTCTTCCCCAAACTGTTACAACAAAGTTGGACACAATTGTATAGAATGTAGATGTGGTGGCATGAAACGAAGTCAGCTACATGAATATATGGTCTACATGGGCTGGAGTGAAAGATCTTGAGTGGCCTGCTATAGAGATTTGATCTCAACTCTATTGAACACCTTTAGGATGAATTGGAACGCACTCTCAAGTCTTTCAGCTTGCTCCAATATAAGCAAATTATTTTCCAGGACTTTTTCCCAGTTCAAGTGCGATTCAGCGGAGCTTTAGTCCTTCAATCTGCCCAGCTCTCTCATCTCGGCTCAAACAGATCAGCTCCCATAGGTTCTACATTCATGCTAATACAAAAATTAATGCCATCTCCGCTACTCCTACATTAGCGTTCTCCTGTATATGATCTTCACTGGGAAAATTGCGAATGAGAAAAGAAGCACCAATGAAAACCTGATTTTATGCCATTGCGACTGGTCAGATGCTAATTTCTTAGAGGAACAATTACAACTAAAAAAATAAAGTAACAATGACAAAGTGCACATTTTATTACAAACATATTGTCAGGGAAGAAAAGACAAAATGAAGCAAAAACATAAAATGAATGAGAAAAAAAAGATAAGTTTTGCCCTGACGATTTTCCTGTGTTTGAAAATCCATGAACACATTCGGACCAATCAGAATTGAGCCTTCCAATAATTTAACAGCGCTGCAGTGTAACAAAATCAGTCTATTAATATCTCTGAGGTAACCTGACTTACCAAAAATGATACCGAAACTCTTCCAGGATTTTCATGAAAAAATTAATTTCCCCCAGGTCTAATGTTTTTTGTCACATGACCCACACAGTCTTTCCTCATTGTGTGTACTCTCTTTAGGTTCTTATTTTTTTAGTCTCCTTCATTGTAGACATCCCAGCACCAAGTAACTCTATACTGTATTTATATTGACCCAAAACTGTCTAACGGAATTGAATACATCTTTGTCAACCTGCAAACCTGAGAACAGCCTTCAACGGCCAAAATAGGACACAGGCGAGGGCCAGGAGAGCTGGAATCTATCCAAGCCTGAGGAGAACAGCCAAGAGAACTGTATTTACAGGAAAGGAGTGAGATTACCAGATCAGGCAAGCTAAAACAGAACCGAGCTGGAAAAGGTAAACATCAAGCTTGATTAACACTTGGACTACGGGAATTCTCTGAAAACGTGTCATGTGTGGCTTGAGATAAAATGACGTGGTTATTTCAGTGTCGGTTGGAAGGAGACATCAAGACGAGGCGGCATGTTTGAACTCTTTCTCTCTCTCTCTCTCGCTCACACACACACAAACACAAAATGAACTAACCCTCACTGCATTGGAATTCTGCTTCTCAAGCTGCAAACATCATCTGAAGACTTTCTTTTCTTTTTTCACCTCCTTATTGTGTTTGTTTAATTCAGAAGAGACTCAAAGCTGTGCACTAAATAAAGTGAAGGAGCAGCGAAAGAAAAGAAACAGCCGAGAAGGATGGGTGAATGAAACAAAAGAAAAAAGAGAAAAAAAAAACAACGTATAAAGAATGAGAGAAAAGGAGAGATGTGGGGGGTGTTTGGTCAAAAGCACCTCAAAAGCTCTGTCCAGCTCATTCATCTCACGGAGTTGGTTGCCCATGGAGAAGTGAAGCTCCGCTTTCACTGAGGGGTCCATCGGCTCCTGCTGCAGCGCTCTATCTAAAGCGTCCAAAGCCTGTAACAAACACAAACAGTAAAATATTCCACTTTGTATAAATCCTTTAATGCAGATTTTACTAATTTCATCATCTGGCCATTTTGTAATTAGTCATAGCCACAGCTGCATCACATCTGCAAACCTTAATTAAACAAAAATTACTCGCGCTCGTCTGCAGTAATCGTCATGCAGTTCTGCTCCACACTGCATTCTATATTATACAATTATTCTGTATGTGATCCATTGTATATCCCAGATTATCCTCATATTTAAAAATCATCTGTATATACAGTGTATAACTTTTGTCAAGTCAGTTATGTACATATCCTTTATTGTACATTTATACACACACATATATATATATATATATATATATATATATATATATATATATATATATATATATATATATATACACACACACATATATATATATACATATATATATATATATATATATATATATATACACACACACATATACACATATATGTATGTATATATATATATATATATATATATATATATATATATATATATATATATAGTGCCTTACACACATCCTGCACTTATATCTTATTTAACTTCAAACATTTGTTCATATGTTTATATTTATTCTTAGTGTACCTTCTCTCTCTCTCATACACACACACACACACACACACACACACGTATGTATCTAACAATACGCTAAACTGAATTTCTGTACACTACAATAGTAAAAGTTATACATTTTCTAAATACAGTATAAAAAAATAAAAAAGTAAGGACACAGTATGTGTTTTTCAGGTTTCCATATTCAGCTGATTAAAGCATTCACATGACAATTATTTCTTGCCACAGTCGCCACTGACTCTCTCATTAGGGACAAACTTATACATTCTTTAACATTAGATCCCTTGTTAAAAGCGCTATACAAATAAAAATTAATTTAACTGAATTGAACAAGCAAAATAATTGAAAAAAAAAAAAAAAATGCACAAGAATATAACAGCTAGCTTATTCAATATTACTGGCCAATATAATATCTCTGGCCAAGCCTTCATTGGGCATGTTGGAAACGCAGGGGCCGATTATTTCGCATTCTGTTGCTGTGAGAGCTGCACAGCTCTCTGTAGGACAAATGCTGATTTTTTTCAGCTTAGACTGAATCAGAAAAGGCAAGGAAAGGCTTTGTGTACTCATTCACTGATTTAACTCAGTCCAGGTGCCTGGAGGTTTGTGGTCAAACCTTCAGTATAACAATAGTCAAAAATAGCAGAAAGAGATAAAGACTGGTAGCAAAACAACAGAAAAAAGCCCTTGTTACAAAGCCAAAACCTCTAAATCTGTAGTCACATGAAAAAAAATCACGATTTCAAAGTGAAAAAATTGTTGCGACGACTGGTTTAGAAATGATTGAGCATGTTCAGGTTCTTCAACCATGTGTTTGTCTGCCAGAACTGTGCAACTACCATATAAGTACGTAAGTAACTAAATATAAACCTGAATCCAGAGTCTTGACAAGAAATATTAAATTGTAGTGCATTGCTATTTTTTTGTCAAAAAGGTCAACATGTGTCTATTTTTCTCACTCCAGGGAAAAAAAAAACTGTAGACTACAGCACAAGAGCTTTGCAGCTATAAATATTGTAAAATGCAAATTCGATATTAATTAACACTCAGTGTTTTAACACGCTTGAGTCTTACAATACTGAACTCCAACACAAACCTCAGTGTAGTTTCCCTGCTTGCTGTAGATTGCAGACAGCAGGCGGTAACACTCTATACAGCTGTTGCTTTTCGAAATGATACCCAGAGTCATTTCCTCGGCTTCTTTTGTGCGGCCTGCCATCGCCAACACCTGCGCCTGTACAGACAGAAAAAGAAAGTCTTGTATATAAAGTCTTATATATATATATATATATATATATATATAAGACTTTATATACATATATATATATATATATATATATATATATATATATATATATATATATATATATATAAATAAATAAATAAATATATAAAAGTTTTTTAAAAAACAGCAAAACAGCTGAGCAAGATCTCACCAAAGCAAGCCAGACGTCCTTGTTGTCTGGCTGCAGTGCCGCGGCTTCTTGGTACAGCTGCAGAGCCTCCTCATAGCGACCAGTGTTATAGTACAGCGCTCCCAGAGGAGTCAAGATATCCACCTTACGCACCACCTGCAGCGCCCTGCACACACACACGCACCTCAAAAATATTATATATCTCCATCTTCATGAAGAGGGTGAAGTCCACAGGAGTTAAGTCTGGCGAGTAGGGTGGGTGTGGAAGTGAGCTCGTTTGGATTGTTGTCCGACGATCATCATGCACAAGTTGCTGAATAGTTTAGACATTTTCTGAGGTCGAGCACGTTCAAGGTCTTCCTGATCACGCAGAATTTCCTGTTTGCGCTTTGTTCTAAATTGCTGTCCATAATGAATATCACCAGTTAGCACCATTAGTCTAGACCTTTTTTTTTTACACAACCTTGTAAATATTAAAAAATATATACAATTCAATATATAATACATATTTGCAATAACTGGCTACACTCCGGGAGCACTGAATGTTTTTTTAGTGCTGAAGATGGATTGACGAGTGCAGGGTTCAGTTTAACATGCAAACAAAGTACCAAGGTCATGAATTTGCATTGCATGAGGGTGCTTTTTAAATATGCAACATTCACTCTGCTGGAATGAAGCCCCAGTGTCTTTACATCCTCTGTGTGATTCTTCAGGCAAGTGAGAACTTTTTTCCGAATCGATTAACTGAAGGGTGAGCAGTTCCACTGCAGTAAGAAAGTGTACCATTTCCGAACCACTTCACACACACAAAAAAAAAAGAAGAAGCAAATCAAACACTCTGAAGGATCAGGAGAAACGATTCCACTGCCTGAGTAACTAAAACGAATTTTTATTTTTCCCTCTATAACTGAAGCTCTTGTCATTTTCACGATTTTATGTGCTGGGCTGCTGCCACATGATGGGCATTTTTATTAGGAGCAAAAGTACATGCTATTCTTTTTGTTCTAATACATGCAAAATAAAAGTTTGTTTAGATCGTAAAAAAAAAAAAAAAAAAAAAATCTAAATATGTGAAATTACCTACAATTTATGTTTAAACCGATTAAGATCTGGTTTTCTTGAGAACTGAAAAGTCACACTGATGTGCACTCCCTTTCCTTTTATTTTTGTTTCATTCCTGTTTATTTTGTCAAGTTGGTGAAACCGGAACATCTGGTTAAACATCAGCAACTGCTTTTTAACGCTTTCAAATATACCCTTCACTTCCTGTTTATTTATAGCTTTCAACCGCCATACAGGAGCTGCCTCTCTCATTTCACGCATATTAATCATCTAAAGACGTTACCTTCATGCACTAAATTTACCATAATTTTAACCTGAGAATTGTATCTTTTAGACAGAAATTGAAGAGTTCCTCAGCTTACCGTTTATACCAGATCTCTGCCTCTTTGTTGCCATTAGAGGAACGCAGCAGACGGGCCAGATTCACCATGGCAACGTAGTGAGAGGGCTTCAGCCGCACGGCATGCTGGTAATGAACGGCTGCTCGCTCGCTATCACCTGAGAGAGGAACATAAGTATGTAATACTGGGACCGGAATCGAATTATTACATGATCTGACAGAAAAGATATACAGCCGACTCAAATTTAACTGAATTTAATTTATTACATTTAAACAATTGGATGCAAGTGCATTGATGAGCTTTGTTTTAATAAAAATATAAAAAGCCAAAATGATTAAAACCCTTAGAAAATGTATAAAATAATATATATATATATATATATATATATATATATATATATATATATATATATATACATAAAATATCTGAATGTCATCAATACAAACTACAATACAATGGGTGTGCTTTTTTTCAAATAACACTGCTTATTGTTAGAGGGTGATTAATGTTGCTTTATTAGCTCCTTTCTTTTTTACGAAGGGTGCCAATAATTCTGGAGTGGACTGTGAATGCTGTTTGGCTGTCGTTGAGGTAGAGTAATAATGGGACTCTGACCCGTGTCCACCAGGAACACTCCATAATTGTTGTGCAGGTCAGAACTGTCTGGACAATTCTCGATGCCCTCTGTGTAAATCTCATTCGCTTCTGCAAACCGCTTCTGCAACCACACACACCAAAAACAGTCAAAAACAGAAAAACAGCTTTTATTCTTTAAATGGGTTCTAAATACCTCAGCTGGAAAAACATATATGGAGTAAATATATAGAATAGAAAGGTGTTAGATGAAAGGATCAACAGATACACAGAGAGAAGGACAGACCTGGTCAGCGTAGAGAGAAGCTAAGCTGGAGTAGGCGTCAGCAAACTGTGGCCCGAAGCGAATAGATTCCTTTAGCATGTGCTCAGCTTTATCCTCCTTCCCCTGGGACCTGCACAAGATCATTACAATTTTTATTAGAAGACTGGACAGGCACAATACAAAACTGTGCTTAAGCATAAGTATTCACCCCCAACTTTCACACTTTGTAGTGTTAGTTGTACAGTACACACAAACGAAACAACGTTCCTCCAAGACCAAGGTGCTACTTAAGACAACACAGAGTTACATAAGACACAGAACTCACAAAGACATAAGCAGATCTACACACAGGACTATATTCAGTATGGAGAGTTACTTTGACAGAATTTGGTATATGTTTCTAAAAATGTAGTTTGTTTATCCAAACTTTTAATGCCACATATTTTTCTTCACTAATTGGGGATTTCTCCTTGACCTTGTGATCCAATTCACCTAGAGCAGTTCAAAGGGATTTAGGTGCGGTGACTGGGCCGGCCATCGATTTAGACGCTTTAGACCTTCATTGTCTTGTTGTATAGTAAAGTCGATTCCAACGAGCCACAGTCCAGACAGAATTCATGGTGTGGAAGTATGGAATGGCAGCCAAGTTGGTTCAGTATTCCTCTCCCCAACCTTCTCTGCTCCAAAACAACCCCAAACTATAAATCTTCCACCTTCATGTTTGACTGTAGGGGTGAGGCAGTCTGCTAAAGATCATCTCTATAAAAGATTTGGTGTTTCTGAACTTTTGACAAGCACTGTATCTCTCAATACGCAGGTTAGTATTTCTATTTGTCCTTGAGATTGATGAACAGCACTTTAAAGACAAAAAGAGTTGTGGTTCTGTAGTCATGCTAAAGGTGAACTAAGAAGTAAAAGGGCACTTATATTTTTGCTCCTCTCACCCCCTAACAGGATATCACTTTTATTGCATTGCATTATTTTTACATTATGCATTTTTTTTTTTTTTTACCAAAATTTCCTTTTACAACTTATTTGGTGTTAGTTCTCTTCTAAAGTACATTTCAGCCTAATTTACACTATATATCAGCATAACTGTGTGTTATTCTTATAGGGTTTTCTATCGTCTCTTGAAAGTCTCTGTATATACAGTAAGTGTGTATGTTACTTGAGAAGGTTGCCCAGGTTGAAGAGTGCACGGTTGTGTTGGGGGTTTATGTCAAGCGCTTTTCTGTAGTAGAGCTCGGCCTCCTTCGTGTCGTGAGTCAGTGTGCCCAGGTTGTTCATGGCACTGGCATGACGAGGATAAAGCCTACGGGGGGCGGGGGGGAGAGGGGGAGAGAGAAGAGAGAGAGAGAGAGAGAGAGAGAGAGAGAGAGAGAGAGAGAGGGGTGTATGGAGACTTCGTTAAGCTGCTTGAGGATTACAGCCTCATTTCTCACTACAGATTTCTGCAAATAACAAACGAAGGGAATCACAGGAGAGACCTTTTTAAATAGATGATTTCAGGCCAAATAACAATATACACTAGGTCTTTTTACACTTTACTTTTTACACTAGGTCTGCATTTTCTTCAGCAAGTATCATTGCTGCCTTACAGCTCAATACTCCCTGGTTTTATCCTGAACTGAGTGTGCTCTGTATCTGTAAAAGTTCCCTATGAGTTCTCTGGTTTTCTCCTACATTCCATTAAAAGCCAATGGCTGATTGTACACTGTAAATGTGTGTGTGTGTGTGAGTGTGTGTATGGTCTGTCCTATTGATTAACTGGTGTATTAACTAGGGAAAATTCACATTTTGTACCCAGTGCTCCTGAGATAAGCTCGCATATGACTGGCTAATATTGCTGTGATTGACAGGGGATTAATTCCTCCCACTTTTACTCTTTTGGATCCCATCATTAGGAATCAAACTATGTTTCATTTGCACAATCAAAACCAGCCATTTTTCATAGTTAAATAGGCCTCATTGAATTTCTTTCAAAATGTCCACAAACATTATAAAACACTCGTGAACCATCATTATACCAACCAATTTTATAACAAATTCCAACAACTGATGTGGAATGTTCAGTTGGTCTGCTTATATTTCCAAAATAAACACAATTACTGTTCATATATACACACTCACTGACCTGAGGGCTGTTTTGTAATGGTGAATAGCTGCTTGGTTTTGTCCTTTGTCCTTCAGGAAGTTGGCATAGTTGTAGTGAACTTTTGCATTATGAGGTAATGTTTGAATACCAGATCTAAAAGTAAGTTTGGAAAAAAACAACAACAGTAAAATTCATATCTGTTTTAAAAAATAAACAAAAATACTGCCTACACCCATGTGATCTTGTTTAAAGATAAAGAATACGACATCAGATTTTCCAAAACACACATTCCCCATCAGTGACCTACGACACACTCGCGCACACACACACCTGAAGAGAGCTTCTCGGGAGAGCCAGATCTCATTCTGCTGCACAGTTTTCCAGGAGAACAGCAGGAGCAGCAGCAGCATGGAGATGGTGAGCGCTGCTGCACCCCAACGACTCAGCACAGCACACAGCCGGTTCAGCCCATGCACCACCAGAATGCAGTAACCCATACTGCAGAAGGAGAAAAACAGATGTATAAGACATTCCATACATACAATTCCAATAAATCCTAAATTATTAGCAGCATAAAAAACCCAGCAGAAATATACAAGTAAGCCACATTTTTTAAAATTTATTTGTAAGTACTTACAAATTTTTTTGTTTTAAGAATTACTTAAAAAAAAGCTTGAAAGCTGTTTGGGTTTTCCAAATGATGAGGCACCATAAAGAAATTTCACAAGTCATATTCAGCTTAGCACAAGAATAATTCTTGCAGGTAATTTGGTTTAAGACGGTGAGAATTCCCGGAGGCTGAAAACGGTGCCTCGAAAGGATTTTCCACGGATGACAATCTGATTGCATTCGGTTTAATAATAGAGGTCCAAATCCGTATAATTGTTTTACTGTGTGCAATGTTTATTTTCGAAGGCATTTTCCTGCTCACTCTCTAGGAGGGTGCCATTAATTCTGGCGCAGGCTTTTTTGCTGCAAAGTACGTTAAAGCTCTTTCCGTTATCGAATTGTAGGAAGGTTGTCCTCTGTCTGTCAGTTGTCTCCTGTCACTTTGGATAAAAGCATCAATGTAATGAATAAATGTGAATGGATATTGAGGATAAAGATGTTTTTGATTAGCTCTCGAGCTCATCACACCGGCAGCACTGCCCACCGCCTGGAAATCTAAAACCTGCCTAGAAAATGTAGCACTGGAGCCATTATATGTATCAGATACCTGAGAAATGGTAATACAGGTTCGAGCTGTTTTCTGAATCACATTAAATGCTCATTATACTCCAGTGCACAGATACATAATCTCCACAGGCAAGACTGGTACATTCTGAAATCTCATGTAACTCGTGTGTGTGTGTGTGCGTGTGTGTGTGTGTGTGTGTGTGTGTGTGTTCGCTTCTCCATACTCACATAATATGTCAATAAGCTGAACAGTGCAAAAAGCATGCAATAGAGCACTGAGTGTGTGTGGGGGGGCGTATCTGTGTATGTGAAGTGAAAACAAAAGTGAGCTGAACAGGAGGAAAGAGCTACAGATCGACAAAGAAAGCAAACGACAGATGCATGAACAGAGATGAGTGAAAATAAAAGGATTAGTCAGATACAGTGAGACAGATATACAAACAGAGTGAGACAAACAGATATGCATTAATAGGCAACAACAAAGACAGATATTTCTATATCTATAAAGAAAAAAAAAACGATAGTGAAAGAAAAGAAGGGGATAAAGTAACTAACAGACAGACAGAGACATTGGGAAAGACACAGAAAACAGACCATGCTAAATAAAGAAAGAAACAGAAAACATGAGATTAAGAAGAGAGAGAGAGAGAGAGAGAGAGAGAGAGAGAGAGAGAGAGAGAGAGCACAAATGAGAAATAAGATAGAAGGCAAGAAACACTGAAAAAGCAGAGCGATAGATAAAGAGAGTGAGAGATCGACTGATACACGAAGAACCCATTAATAAAGGACATTGGTGGTACATGGTATAATCACGGCATAACCATGAAGAAGAAAAATGCAAACAAAAAAGAAGAGAAAATTTGCAGCATAAAATCCGGAGAAAGTAAAAAAACCCAAACAAACAAAAAAAAAACCATGTGGGATTCCTTCTTTTTCAAACAAGTAGATAAAGAGTACTTAACCTAGCAAACACTCACAATC
The DNA here is from genome assembly GCF_014805685.1 of Silurus meridionalis. Lineage (NCBI taxonomy): Eukaryota > Metazoa > Chordata > Actinopteri > Siluriformes > Siluridae > Silurus > Silurus meridionalis. The sequence goes on along the minus strand of NC_060901.1, from coordinate 5,914,167 downwards.
ACTAAACACAGTTCTCACTCCGTATCACACTTATACACAGGGCTTTTCACACTCATCTCACTCTCTCTTCCAATTACAAAGCATCTGTCCTCACAGCTCCTCTTTTCCATGAGGAAATAAATAACTTTGGAGCGAGTCACTTCTGTTTCATAATTAACACATAGATCCTCGTCCAACGCTAAAACTCTCACACTGAAACATTTAAACCCAGGAGTTTTCTCAGGTCTATGTAAAGATCCAATGTCATTTCTTCATGTCCTACTCCCCACCCCAACAAGAACACCAAGATTATCAGTGCCTCAGCGTGTGTACTTTGCTAGCTTGGCTAGACTGCTTAGCTAATCAGAAAACACGTTTTTGTTGGTGGATTTTTCACTTTGTGATCTAGTAACTACTTGGTTTTAGGGCTATAAGCTAAAAGCAGGAAGAGTATCAGTCTGTTACACATCAACATGAGACAAACTACAGGACACATGAGTGGCTTGTCACATGCTACTGTAGTGTGAGGTAAATTAGCTTTACCACTGCGTTTGCTAAATGACGTTTGCTTGCGAATAGCACAGGACTATAAAATAAAAGGGAATCAACCCTTAATGTTTTGGTGAAACATAACTGAAATATCTTAAGGTGCAAAAGTATGTTATAGACAAAAAAAGACATTCTAAGCGAAACCTGGGAATGAGGTTTAAAACGTACACAGCCTTGCATTACAGCTTGGTTTCTTTTTGCAACAAATTAACCTTTACAAAAAGAAATTGTCGAGCAGAGTGTGAAGGTGTTCTGAAAAAGTACGAATGTACGATACATAAAAGCTGTAAAGCTGCTCAACCAATGCTGTGACTATATACAGCGTCAGGATCTTTACCTGTAAACTTAAAATGCACTAAACCATGTGCTTTTGTCTTTACTCACATGTTTTTCAGTTTTGTTTTACGATAATATATCCTATAGTTTAATAAAAGCTCATAGCTTAAGTTCCATCAACCACATCACTGTGAGAAAAGCTTTACTGGAAGGACAGCTGTAAGCTAATATCTGCTAGCCAGCTAAATAATGACCCGTGAGGTCAAGAAAAAAAAAAAAAAAAAAAAACATAAAAAAATCCTCCATGCAGCTCCATGAAGATACTCGAATAGAAAATATAATTCTAAATTAAAAACCAGGTTTTAATATAAAAAAAAAAAAAAAAAAAAATGTTTTGACTGACTAAGACAAGGCTGAGGTAACAATAACATAGCTAGCTAGGATTTACCTCAGCGTTAGCTGACATTACATGCAAACAATATCCAAAATACATGTACTGTAAATTATTTTTAGGCTTAAATAAAATGAGTTGCCATACAAGTTCCTGTGAAGACATCAGTACGCCCAAAGCGACTTACTGTTATCACAGTTATACAACTAAGGTTAAAGGCCTTGCCCAAGGGCCCAGCAGTGGCAGCTTAGTAGTGCTGGGATTTAAACCCATGACCTGCCGATCAGAAGTCCAACATCTTATCCGCTGAGCCACCACTTCCCTGAACTAAAGAAATTATAATTGTCTGTTTCGAATTATAGTAAGACCTACTACCAAATTGGATGCTATAGACAATATTTATTTTTCTAATACCCCTCAATATTTTTTACCAGTCAGAACTGAAAATTGAAAACAGCAAATTTGAGTTATACCCTATGTAGTGAGCATATAAAGTGAATTAGAGGTAAATTGCACCAAATTTTAACAAAGATTTTTCGTGTAAAATAAAGATTAATGGTGCAGGAAGAAATAAAAGAAATGACAGTGAAGCTCTATTGCTAGTGTTTTCTGGGAAAGTAGAACATTTCAGGCTCATTAATATTCAACTATTAGGCAGCATATAAAGTTTTAGTGTCATTTGAATGCAAATATAAGTGTGTTTATTAGCTCAGTATGGTCTGAGAAGTTAAAACTGATTATCTTCTGCTAACATTTACCCACTCGTGTCCTAAAGCCAGGTTAAATGCCAGTGTGATCCATTACAGCATTAGCATTATGCCCTAAGGTGGCTGTGTGTGTGTGTGTGTGTGTGTGTGTGTGTGTGTGTGTTCATTACTACAGAATTAATTATGCATTATCTGCAAATGACCTTTTATTAAACGTTAGGCCTCGTTATTAAAATTGCTGTGTTCAATTACTTACCTGGGACACTAATGTCAGAGTCTCCCAGCTACACATTATTATTTCTTGGAAATTGGGGAAGAAAGGCTCACTGAAGCAGATCACACTCTGCTAGCAACTGTGTGTGTATGTGTGTGTTATTCTAACAGCACAAAAACGAAAGGGGAAGGGGGGAAAAAAAGACTACTAAAGCTAAACTCAAATTCATACAGCACTAGAAGGCAGAAAGAAATCCCTCCAGAGCATTAAAATATATGTATAGGAAAAGTGCACAAGGTGAAAATCTCCTCTTTGACATGTGGTGAGAATCTTTCTGGCCGAGAGCGGCTCGGTGAATGCGGTGTGGATTGTTGAAAAAGACAGCAATTGTTGGGTAAAAAAAGAAAAAGAAATAAACTGAAAGAGCTACAGGACATGTGTAGTAAATAGGAAAAGGGTAAGGTTTCCCCACATATACACATACCATACATACAAACACAAACCTGGGCATGTAGAGGACTCTCTCAGCCACCACAAATCCAACGCGGAAGAACAGATTAGTAGCAGGGATAAAGGGGAAGACTAGGAACAGTATCCCCACCAGCACCTCCCTGCCCTTCATCTTCTGCAGAGAGACAGACAGAGACAGAGAGAGAGAAAGAGAGAGGAGTGTTAAATCCTGGCCACCAATGAATGCTGGAATATTACATAATTAAACTGCAGCCAATATCACCAATTCAATTCATTTTTTACTTGTATAGATCTTTTAACAAAAGTCTTGATCACAAAGCTGCTTTCCAGAAATCAGGATATTGAGTTAATTTTCTGAACTAGAGCAGTGAGGAAGAAAAAAAACTCCCTGTGAATACATACCATGGTCTTAACTGTGGTGCTACCACCCTCCCCCTGGATCTGTGGTGTGTTCAGAAAAACAAATTATCCCCTATAGAAACTAACTAAATAGATAAATATAAATCAGAATAATGCACAATAATGAAGCACAAAGTTGTTGATTCTTTTTGTAAAATAACCTTTTGTTTAAAATCAGATATGATTCGGCATGTGTGTGCCTAAAACATAAAAAAAACATAACATAAAAAAGGTTTATATGGACTTTTTTCAGTTGTTTAGTGCTTTATCTAAGCTTTCTACTGCTTTTTTTTCTAGGTGCCTTTTTTTTTTTTTTTTTTTTTTTTAGAATCCATGAAGGAAAAAAGCAGAAAACCGAATCCTCCGTAGAAAGTCAAGAGTCCTCCGTAGCAAGATGACTACTTTGGATTTATTCCTCTGTCTCGTACATTTCACACAAACACAAAACAGCAGCATGACCCCATTCACACAGCAATGATTGCATAATTTTTGTCTGCCACTTCAGTTCAATTCAATTCACTGATGCAGCGATCTTAACAGTAGACACTGTCTCAAAGCCGCTATACAGAAATCTGGATGTAGCTGTAGTTCCTAGTGAGCAAAATAATAAAGTTCTATTTTTTCCATCTCTTGTAAATGGAAAACAATGGCATTTCCAAATCCGGATGCTTTTTGCCCTTCCTGCAACTGAAAACATGTACACATGACAATAATGTAAAGAATTAATGCAGATATCACAGAAGTTTATTCTGCAGAGGAAAGATTCTTTACAAATTATACTGCAGCCTAACAAATCAACTGCTTGCCAATTATTTCAACTGGGTCGAGTGCAACGCTCAGGCAATGTACATGCTCTACAGTAGCGCAGATGTTGTGCCTTGATTAATGTGCACTGCTGCTACGCGGATTCGTCTTAATCAAACTCTGTCAATGCCACTGCACGGGTGACGAATCAGCATCAACACTGCCAACAATCTCACACACACCCGCACTCGGGTGATGCATTGTCTCTGTAACAGATATAGACATTTGTATATACATGTGGACAAGATGTATTGCTATGGCAACAACGACCGGAAAGGAACAGACACACATCCACAGTGATGCCGATGATGTTTTGTGTACACTGTTAAAAGGTAGTGTTGGGTCATGGTCTTGAGGATGATGATGATGATGATGATGATGGCAGCTTTAGCGTTTATCGGATCTCTTTTTGCTGCCATAGTAACAGAATCAGAAGTCATCCGATTTCTTCCTGAAATGCCACAGGTCAAAAAAATGGTGTCAAATATCTCTTTGCTCCTGATTTTCACATTTTTAATTGTAAATGCCGACTGTTTGTGCGTGTGTGTGGAGATAAAACTACAAATAAACAAAGGAACACACAGCTTGCACACACTGGCCTAGACACACTATAAATAATTCAGCCAGAGGATATGAGATCTGCTCATTACACACTATCCCAAAACTGACATTGGTTAAGAACACCCCCCCAACCCTTGAGACTTGGAGATCTGAGATCAGAAACTATACCAGATAACAGCTTGCACCATACACACATCAACACACACACACAAGCATATGCGTTGTTCTGGGAGTTCAAGGATGACTGACTGACAGTCAAGTGTTTTTTAAAAGGAAGTAACTCGGTACTGCTGGGAAAATCCAAATCTATACTGCAGAAGTATAAGATACACAGTGCACTATATATACAAATATCAGGACTCACTGTTAAAGTACTATTTAAATGTCCTCCAAATTTGCATCCTCAAATGGGAAAAAAATCGACATCCAAATGTTAGAATTCAAACTTTCACCATCTATATTAATGCCCACAAAAGAAGCGAGTTTCTCACAGGTTGGATTTTTTTTTCAAACCCAGAGGTTTGGGTGACATGGTCATATGCTCTGTTCACAACATGACAACCAAGCGATCAAAGAGGAACCAGAGGAGAAATAAGACACTGGCTCTTATTTGAGTTTGGGGTAAACCACATTTTCAACAAGAATTCGAAAATGCAGTGTAATCACAAAGTATATGAGAAGCATGAACACATCGGAGAACATGAGAAAAACAGAAAACTGTGAAAGACCCAATGCAATTTTCATCCTGTATGGTTTAGGCTTTTGTCAGCCATATTCCATTAAAGTGTAGCGTTTTCTTCACACGACTAAACTTTAAAGCTACATACAGTGTCTTCTTTTGACGTTCACTTAGGCTGTATACACTTTTGTTGCCAGTGTTGGTCCAGTGGTTGAGGCTCTGGGTTACTGATCATAAGGTCGGGGGTTCATACCCCAGCACCGCCAAGCTGCCACTGTTGAGCCCTTAAGCAAGGCATTTAACCCTATCTGCCCCAGAGGCACCTTACCATGGCCGACCATGCGCTCTGACCCCTAACAAGCTGGGATATGCAAAAACCTGGGGGAGTGGTAGCTCAGCAGTTAACAGTGCTGGGATGTTGATCGGAAGGTTGGGGGTTCAAGCCCCAGTATTGCCAAACTGCCACTCTTGGGCCCTTGAGCAAGGCCCCTCATTCCTCTTAAGCTCCAGGGTTGCTGTTCAGACCCCAGGTTCTGAACAAGCTGGGATATGCGAAGAAAAGAATTTCACTGTGCTGCTATGTATATGTGACAAATAAGGGCTATTCTTTAAGCTATTTTGACAATAATGTCTGTATGTTGAGTTATTTTGAGGACAGTAAATCATTAAGTAGATGTTTATAGAATTGCCTTGTATAAAACTTCATTTATTATACACTCAATTTTAACTGGTTTCCCAGACCACATGCAACATGATGCTACCACCACAATGCTTCATCTGTCAAGAAGGTTTTCAGGATGAGCAATAGAGTGTAAAACCTTTTCAGAGAACCTTCTTACACATTTTTCCTGACTCTCCGATGTACCCCACCCCCCAAATATTTTATGAACTGTCCCAGCTATGCTTGTCCCATAAACAGGTTCTCCCATTTATATAGGGAAATCTCTCCAGCTTCTTCACAGTAGCCCTAAGCTTCCCTATTTGTTCTCTGTTCTTTGGTAGACTTCTGGTACACAGATTTGCAGCTGTTATATCAAGGCTCCATTTCTTAAACATAAATTCTTCCTTATGAAATGGTGTGTGTATGTGTGTTTGCTCACTCACCTGTAGTGATGTAACACAATGCAGGCAGAGCATGAGCATTCCCAGGGCCAGCAAAACGGCAGCCATGTTGCGCAAGTCCCACAGAGACTCCACTAAAGGGATGCTGCCAACCTACAAGTACCACAGTCAGCGTATTTAATGCCTACCCTTAATGTGCACACTTAGTCAAGCTGACTCTGTGTGTGTATTTTTTATATATTACCTGCCAATCATAGCACAGCATTATAGGAGCCAGTAGCAGCCAGGCATTAAAAGCCAGGAGATAGCAGTAAGTAAGAAACCTGGACAAAGTACAATAATGCAGACATAAAAACCTGATTTACAGTAGCAGAAATGAAATACAACAGGGTGTGCCATTAAAGATAAATAATCAATTATAGCCTGGTGTGTTGTGCCCTCATGTGAAAAGTTATTGTCTCAATATGAGGTTGATAGTTTTCCAACAATATCACGTCCTGACGTGTTTTTAATCACTCTTATACCAGCTAGGAGGTTAAACCAGCCAGCTCAAGGAAATGTTCACTATGCACCAATGTATAATGACATGGGTTTCAGATAAACCTGTATAATTATATGGGTTCTAGATAAATGTGTACAAGGATACACACACACTAGACCGCACTAAATAAAGATATATGTTCTAGATCAATGTGTATAAAGGATACACACTAGACTGCACTATATAAAGATGTGTTCTAGATAAAGGTGTATAAAGATACACACACACACACACACACACACACACACACACACACACACACACACACACACACACACACACACACACACTGCATAAGGGTATATGTTCTAGATAAAAGTGTATAAGGATACACACACACACACACACACCGCACTGTATAAAGATATATGTTCTAGATCAATGTGTATAAGGGTATATATACACACACACACACACACACACACACACACACACACACACACACACACACACACACAGCATAAGAGTATATGTTCTAGATAAAAGTGTATAAGGATACACACACTAGACCATTCTGTATAAGGGTATATGTTCTAAATCAATGTGTATAAGGATACATACACTAGACCGCACTGAATAAAGATATATGTTCTAGATCAATGTGTACAAGGACACACACACACACACACACACACACACACACACACACACACACACACTACACCACACTGTATAAAGATATATATTCTAGATCAATGTGTATAAGGATACACATACTACACCGCACTCTATAAGGATATAGGGTCTAGATAAATGTGTAAAAATATATTTACAATTCACCACACCGTAAAAGAGGTATAGGGTCTAGATAAATGTGCATAAAGATATGCACACTGCACCACACTGCATAAGAATATGGATTCTGTGTAGATTTGCATACCGCTGAATATTAAATTAGTATTTGAATTCTAGAAAAATCATTGTAAATATAATCAGGCAGCATAACAGTGAGGATATGGGTCCTAGACAGATTTGCTTGAATGCTTGCATACTGTTTAACGCTTCATTGCCGTGATGAATATGTAGCGTAATACGCATCTCATTAACGATGCTAAATATGTTTTTTTTAATAGCGCCGCTTGAATATATGCATAACGCACAATGTATGGCACATTCTAGAAAAGTCTATAACAAATACAGTAGATGATGTATGAGGTATGGGTTAGCGATAAATCTATGCACTGCAGAATTCTGTATAAGGATATCGGTTGATGCTGCATTGCTGTGTTCAGGCTTGCCTTGTGAGGAGGTAAGGTGAGAACGATGCTGGATTGTCCTGCTCAGAGAATAAAGGCATGGAACCTCCCATGAGCCACAGGCGAGCACAAAGAATGAACAGCACCTATATTTAAACATACACACAGATCTAAAGAGACCGTAACAGTGCAGAAACGCGAAGCAATCCCACAATAAAGACACTTACATACAATGAGACCACACACGCTCGTTTGATGAAGGGCCGTGAGATTCGAATAAGCTCCTTCAGCCTGGACCGAGACAGATTCCTGAAAGAAGAAAGAAAAAAAAAAACAGGTAGCTTCTTAATCTCTTAAAGAATTCATGACCATGTCTTCTGGAAACAAAAAGATTAGGATCATTCGTCATTTATTAATGGTGCACGGTTTTTAGCCAATTCATTTATCATCAATTAGACTAATAATATGGAATAAGAGCTCATGCTTCACAAGGAAAGAAGCTCTTAAAAATACAGAGGATTACACACACAGTACAGAATAAAACAATTGTGCTGTAATAGGAAAATAATAAAGAATGGGCTTGTGTGAGGTAACCACAAATTTTATTATTCCTCATATAGCAAATCAATTTGCCAGAGATCTTTTTTTATTTAAATGTAATATTGCATCCCAATTTGTTATCTATTTAAATGTCTGTGACGTTATATGCAGCTTATTTTACAATTGTTCCACTGTACTTTAGAAGACTATAAAAAAGACTATCAGTCAGAAGTTCTTTTTTGAGATCAGAGTGAATATTACTATACTGTGACAGCTGGAAGAGAGGACGAGAAGAATGAAGGAGAATAGGAGGACGAGCACTTGCACAATTCACTGCAATTTGGCTGATTGATTTGCTAAAATGCAAGAGCTTTTTCTAATGACACTGTGTGTGTGTGTGTGTGTGTGTGTGTGTGTGTCCATGTCCCAGGCTCCATTATGCTCCTGAGATTCAGTTCACTGTCTTGACAACAAGACAGCATTTATTAAAATAGGACATGCCCCTCCCCCATTCTGTCTCTTTGCCCTTCATGTCTCCCTCAATCCCACAGAGATAAAGGATGGAGAGAGATAAAAAAGACTAATGAATGATAGATGGTGTGTTTTAAAGGGTTACAATAACCATTTATAAATATTGACTAATTTAAGAACTTGATTTATAATGTGTCGTGTGTGTGTGTGTGTGTGTGTGTGTATACATACATACATACATACATACATACATACACAGTATATACTGTACTAAGGGGTGTAATGGTACACGTATTCGTACCAAAATCCTTTTTACGTAGGGAACATAGTTACAATCTGTGTTTCCCTCAGGAACGTATTAAGTGGGAGACTGCCTTGCAGTTTAAGCGCTTTTTTAAAAATTATAATTATTAAACTTATAAAAAAAGAAACTAGAGTTAGTGCAGTGTCACTGTGGCTACTCACTCCACACTGGAAATAAGATTTGTTTTACGCATGTGTGAAGACTCTAAAGAATCCATAGCGCTAGCGTTGCCACTAACCAGAAGGTGGCTAGCGGCTAAAACTAGCAATACAGATTCTATAGGGTTTTATTCCAGCTTCGAGAATTTCTCAGAGTAGGAGAAAATCCTGAAAATTCCACATATCAAGAGAGTAAATAAATGAAGGATGGAAGTAGTCAAGACATTTGTTAAATTATGCTGAAATAAGCAGAACAGTTAAATAGATCATATCTTTAGAATATTAAATATTAAATGTAAAACTTGCACACATACAACACTTATATGCACGTCTGAATTACCCAAATAGGGTCTAACAAATGTACTAGAAACTATTTAATAAATTTTTCTTCCATTTATTTAAATCAATTTAATTGTTGCCAATTTAATCAATGACTTGATTTAATTAATAACTAAAGTGTATTGCATTCATTTTATTTATTCTATTATTTATTTTATAAAACATTATAAAATATAATTTTATATATTATTTAACCAAGCAGGCATATGAAATTGTTTTAAAAATGTACTGTTTAAAAAAACGGTTTAAATGTAAATAATAATAATAATAATAATAATAATAATAATAATAATAATCTGCATTAATAAAAAAATGACAAGCAGTTTTGTTTTGCATTTCTTCCCCCTAATCGTACCAAACCGTGACTTAAAAACCGTGATGCGTACCGAACCCGTGAATTTTGTGTACCGCAACACCCCTAGTATATACATCAATGCACCATACGGGTAGTTACATACCTAACATTTTAATGCTCATCTTATGTGACTTCATAAGATAATGTTATTCTTATATGACCGCATTCATAATTCTAGAATATGTTACATAGCAAACATAATGCATTTAATGCCTGGCATAAACTTGGCACACATATCAAACACTTGTGGTTAGAGGACTTTATCAATTATTTTTATTTATCAATGTATTAAAAAAAAAAAAACATAAAAAAACCCCTCATTTTACACACACACACACACACACACTATAATGCCTGGCATACGTCTGTATATTGCATAATGCACAATACCACTTATACAACAATTTGATGTTAATGTGACACTAGTTTACTATAAATTTACATACATTTTTATATAATGCCAGGCTTACACTTAAATACAATATAATCAGTATGCCATCTGCATAGTGCATTAGTTATCTAACAGTATACCTAGTTATCTAAATAAAGCACTTACTTGGCATACATCATTTATAATGCAGTATACCACCTATTATTATGAAATCCAGTACCCATTAACGAAGCAAAACACGATAAATATAACACTGCATCATTTCTGCTACAACGATTCCTGACTAATTTACTCATATAAATAAAATATAAATAAATGACACGGAGCAGATCTCCAGCCAAGCAGATGCGTTTGATGTCAAAGCAGTGCAGAACAAGATAGAGTGAACACATTTAATATTAATTCTGCTCATTCACCCTCCTTCATCTACCGACTCTCAGCTTGCAGCTACCTTTAATCACACCCTGTCTAGGTGTGTGTGTGTGTGTGTATATATATTACACATATATACACACGCTTTTCATCCTCCCTAGGGTCACAAAGGATATAGGCGCTTTACTGCTTTCGACAATCAAACACGGCCATGAAGCTTTCACTCCAGACGAAACATGGAGGGGACATGAGGGGATCAACCTGCTGTGCTATAAACCACAACGTCTATGAGGCATGAATGCTGATGTCATCGCTATTTCAGTTCTGCTGATGATACTCAGGTTTTTATCCCCCCCCAGTTTCATTTCTAAATGTCATTTCATCTCATTTTCCTGTGGTGTGGTATAAATAGAATTAAATAAATAAATTAAAAAAAGAAAAATCCCCTCCCCCCCACACAAACAAAACTAAATAGTGTAAGAAACATCTGGTAAGTGGTAACTCTGTGGGCAGAAACATTTAGTTGATAATTGAGATGTTGTAGAAAGGTGGCAGGAGAATGGCCAGACTCAAATTCGAGTTACCGGAAAGATTACGGGAATAACTGGAAAGATTACGGGAATTACTGGAATACGCCTCTCATACTGAAAGAAAAAAATACTGCTTTTATTTAAGATTTTATCATTCATGTCCTTGAGAGCATGCCCTTGAAAATATGTCTGCACTAAGACTCATAATTAGCTAAGGAATTAGCGTTCTGGGCCTGACTATATTACTAATGTGTGCTCTAGTCACACTACATTTCTAATGAGTGCTGTATTCGGGCCAGACTACTAATTACTCCTGGCTGCCTACAGCATGCTCGTTTACTTACAGAGCGACTGAAAATGCAATAAAAAGATCTAATCGGGATACTATATTTACTTTTTAAAATATATATTCATGCCTGAATTGAGACAATAAATGCTGCAGTATCATCAAAACATAGCGCCACACACTCACTATAAACGAGGAATAGGGCTTGTTTGATAGGCAGGCTACAGAAAGGTAATCAAAAACATTGTGAAATGGAGGTTTATTGCTGTGAATGAGAAACCAGAACAAATCTATCAAATGATTTTTTTGAGGTTTGTACACGTTATTAGATTAGGTTCCCTGGTGGTCTAGTGGTTAGGATGCGGCGCTCTCACCGCTGCGGCCCGGGAACCAACCCCAGCCACTTCAGTGTCGGTCCCAAGCCCGGATAAATTGGGGAGGGTTGCGTTAGGATTTTGAGGCATACATGCATTAAATCCCAGACCCATGCAAAACTTGATGTATAATCTAAATAATGGAGAAAAATTTGAAATTGAATGGCCAGAAAGCTTTAAGCAGGAACATTTTTTTACGGTAACTCAAAACACCATAGTGAGCAGAAAAGCATCTCAGGATACAGAACAGAGATCACTGATTATTAAACTAATACATTCACTGCTTTAGTTGCTGCCTTGGATATGTTGATTGTTGTGGTTGAAGGTTGTGAAAAATGAATCTGAATGCTGTTTCCAAAATCATAAGTGAGAGACAGGGTCAAATCTTAACAAATGTCCACAAATATATGAATGAATGAATGAATGAATGAAGGAAGGAAGTAAGGGGCTTGAACCACCACATTTCTGAAAGAAAGAAAGAGTGAAAGAAAGCAAGCAAGCAATAAATAAAGAAAAACAAACAAATGGGCTTGAATCGCCTACTTTCCAAAAGAAAGAAAGAAAGGGACTTGAACCACCAATTTTCTGAAAGAACGCAAGAATAAAGCTTTTACTTGTTCCATATTCATTACAGCAAGGTGAAATACTTTCTTCACATATCCCAGCTTGTTAGGACGCTAAGGTCAGAACACAGGGTCACTAATGGTACAGCGCCCCTGAAGCAGAGAGTGGTGAGGGCCTTGCTCAAGGGACCAGCAGTGGCAGTGCTTGTGCTTGAACCTCCTACTTTCTAATCAGTAGCCTAAAGCCTTTCTATATCTATAGCATATAGATTTATGTATTATTGTTGTTAACGCAGCCTAAAGCTGTATGTTTGAAATACAGCTCATGTATAAGCCAAAGAACAATAAATGACAGGAGTGTAACCCTCTATATTTATTACCGTAATGTCCGTGTGTAAATATACATAAAGCCGTCCAAGTGCTAAAAAAAGAAAAAGCTGGAAGGTGATTCTTCTAGAATAACGAGACCCCATGAGATCCAAACAGATCAGTACGTTCTCTTTCCTCCTATAACTCTACATCCTTGAAATGATCACCAAGTTTCCCCTCAGTAACGTCTGCATGGAGATGTATGATATGCCGAATTCGCTCAGTGTGTAATAGGGAACTTGGGAATGCACTGGAGGCGCAATGAACGTCTTGTTTGTTTCGCATGATTGACTTCGTTTGCCAATTACGGGGTGCGGCGAGCAGGGACGCGGCGTGCTGGATCTGGAAGAATCCGCGTTCTGCGTTCACTTTGTAGCTGTTATTTCTTCACTTGCATCCAATAGGCTTCAAGGGCATCAAGGAAACTAACGAGAGGCAGGCGCTTTGGTCAAACTGCTGCTAATGCTTTTTTCTCAAGGCAGAGCAAGTTAATTTAATTTGATATAATTTTCTTCGGGTTTTTTTCGCAGCAGCTGGGAAGGTGGAAACTCTGACTTGAAGGGCATGTGTCCTATGATTTTCTCTAATTTATGTATTGTCCTTATGTGTCTATTATAAACAGAGACACACCTAAATGTCTCATTAATCCCAACCCACTATTCCTAACATCCACTCTATAGTAATGTTCATTATTATTTATTATAGCACAGAGCTCTTCGATCTGATTGGTCAGAATTTTCTATAACAGCAGCTTAAAAATAAATAAATAAATAAATGAACAGTGCGCGCCTCAAAGCGTATGTTAATGCACTTATTCTGAAAAAGTTACCGTTTCCATGGTAACCAATTACATCAGGGATAGAACATGACCACTAATAACCAAACGATGATCAAGGACATGTAAACAGAACCAGTTGAAGTCATATACTAGTTTGTTTCTGTATGTATTGCGCTTACAGTAGAATATTACATTATGTTAGCTGTATTTATTGAGCACATAGCCGGAATACAGCCAGTATGGTGTCCAGGCAACAAAACATAAGCCTGCGCAGCTCACTGGAGCTTTTACTTCCCCCTGTGGGCTAACAAATAGATTCGAGTCAGAGGTACTGTAAAGAGGGTGGACTTGTTAAGTCAGACGAAACAAAAGCAGACGGGAAGAATAAAAGCTGCTCAGAGGCCTGGTTCATGAATCTTTCAGACGCCCCGGAGCACAGTTCCAGTTTTTTGTGCCAAAATTCAGGTACTTTGTGCACTAGGAAGTAGCCTAAAGTGAGCACTAACTCACTAACAGCAGCTTTAAGACTATTTATTAAGCTTTAGAGGCTGATGCATATACTCCTCTTGGCTCCAATTAAGCAAAATACTTTTTTGAAATGCCACTGTGTGTCTGTTAGAAGAACAGGCCGGTCCGATGGAGTCAGAGGAACGCCGAGCAGATCTCGGCACGTCCACTAAAGAGTTCAAAACTGTAAGCATCTGGGTTGTGTTTGAGAGCGTATACTCGGTACTCAAGCAAAAGGAAACTCAATTCCTAAAGTCCATGTGAACCCCCGCTCCTTTTCCCTCTCGCCCTCCCTCATTCCATAACTCTCTGCCCATGAAAGGATGAAACTGCTTGTACTGTCCACATTTCAATTTGACTGACAGCAGGGGGTAATTTAGAGCTTGTGCACGCAGGAAGAGGATTGAAAGCATATGTCCGATTGCTTTGCTTGAGCCTTTTAGTGGATTCCTGCATAAACATTTCAGCCCTTTCCTGGAACAACACGATGACTGTGTCTTCCCCATGACTAATTCATCAAACTAATGCAAAGGATCACAGACAACAATCAAAGGATCAAAGGACTGCTGGTTAAAAAATGTCTATTTGATGTGACTATCAGTGATCAGATGGGGCATTTCTTCCAATCATAAATTCCTTATTAGTATCTTGGATTAAACAAAACAACAAAAAAAATGAATAAAAAATCTAAATACATAAAATTACAACAACTAAAAATATGAATTTAGGCAAAAGAACAAGGCAACAAGAAGGTTAAAATGTGCTTTTGGTAACTGATTTGCTGCAGTGGCTGAGCTACATTATTGGAATATTCTGCTACATTCTAATGATTATTAGGCACTAATTTAATATCATTCAAGCGTGGCTGTGCTAAATAGTTTAGATGTTATTCTCTAAATTGGAGTGTGAGAGCACCAGCCTGGCTGCCGGAAACACACCCAGCGTGCCTGCTAAGAAGCACGAACACCCGTGTTCTCCCAAGCTGCCACCAGACTACAGGATCAACACCTCTTCGGAAGACCTCATTAACACATCGACCTGCGAAACACACACTCTGTGTTAACCTACGAGGACCGAGGCTTGCGGCAAAGCACCAGGCCGTCGTACAGCAGGCACACTCCAAACACGGTGATGCCCGTCTCTTTGACCAGCATGGCGCAGGTTCCAAGGAACAGACAGAGCACCAGAGAGCAAGGAGACACCGTAGAGGGGAAGGAGTCCGACACGCTGCATGCTGACACGCTCCTGAAACACACACACACACACACACACACACACACACACACACACACACACACACACACATCAATCAGAGCAGCCAAACATAGATGCCTTAAGAGACATGGAATTTAGAGCAAGGACAGAGTAAAAGATGAAGAGATTTTACCTAATATAGGAGAGAAAGGCTAAAAGGAACAACATACAGGCCAGGACATCTGCTCTCCCGACAATTCCTGACACCTGGAACACAACATGCACATTACTTAACTTAGCACTTCAAGGTAAATGTTTTTCCTTGTTTGGCTCAATTTGATTTAAATCGGAATAAAATATTTTATAATAAAAAAAAAATAATAATAATATATATATATATATATATATATATATATATATATATATATATATATATATATACATATATACACACACATACAGTGAGGAAAATAAGTATTTGAACACCCTGCTATTTTGTAAGTTCTCCCACTTAGAAATCATGGAGGGGTCTGAAATTGTCATCGTAGGTGCATGTCCACTGTGAGATACATAATCTAAAAAAAAAAAAAAAACAGAAATCACAATATATGATTTTTTAACTATTTATTTGTATGATACAGCTGCAAATAAGTATTTGAACACCTGAGAAAGTCAATGCTAATATTTGGTACAGTAGCCGTTGTTTGCAATTACAGAGGTCAAACGTTTCCTGTAGTTTTCACCAGGTTTGCACACACTGCAGGAGGATTTTGGCCCTCCTCCACAGATCTTCTCTAGATCAGTCAGGTTTCTGGCCTGTCGCTGAGAAACACAGAGTTTGAGCTCCTCAAAGATTCTCTATTGAGTGTAGGTCTGGAGACTGGCTAGGCCACGCCAGAACATTGATATGCTTCTTACAGAGCCACTCCTTGGTTATCCTCGCTGTGTGCTTCGGGTCATTGTCATGTTGGAAGACCCAGCCTCTTCAATGCTCTAACTGAGGGAAGGAGGTTGTTCCCCAAAATCTCGCAATACATGGCCCCAGTCATCCTCTCCTTAATACAGTGCAGTCGCCCTGTCCCATGTGCAGAAAAACACCCCCAAAGCATGATGCTACCACCCCCATGCTTCACAGTAGGGATGGTGTTCTTGGGATGGTGCTCATCATTCTTCTTCCTCCAAACACGTTTAGTGGAATTATGACCCAAAAGTTCTATTTTGGTCTCATCTGACCACATGACTTTCTCTCATGACTCCTCTGGATCATCCAAATGGTCATTGGCAAACTTAAGACGTGCCTGGACATGTGCTGGTTTAAGCAGGGGAACCTACGGTGCCATGCATGATTTCAAACCATGACGTCTTAGTGTATTACCAACAGTAACCTTGGAAACGGTGGTCCCAGCTCTTTTCAGGTCATTGTCCAGCTCCTCTCGTGTAGTTCTGGGCTGATTTCTCACCTTCCTCATTGAGACCCCACAAGGTGAGATCTTGCATGAAGCCCCAGTCCAAGGGAGATTGACAGTCATGTTTAGCTTTTTTTATTTTCTAATAATTGCTCCAACAGTGGACCTTTTTTCACCAAGCTGCTTGGCAATTTCCCTGTAGCCCTTTCCAGCCTTGTGGAGGTGTACAATTTTGTCTCTAGTGTCTTTGGACAGCTCTTTGGTCTTGGCCATGTTAGTAGTTGGATTCTTACTGATTGTATGGGGTGGACAGGTGTCTTTTTGCAGCTAGCGACCTCAAACAGGTGCATCTAATTTAGGATAATAAATGTAGTGAAGGTGGACATTTTAAAGGCAGACTAACAGGTCTTTGAGGGTCAGAATTCTAGCTGATAGACAGGTGTTCAAATACTTATTTGCAGCTATATCATAGAAATAAATAGTTAAAAAATCATATATTGTGATTTCTGGATTTTTTTTTTTTTTAGATTATGTCTCTCGCAGTGGACATGCACCTACGATGACAATTTCAGACCCCTCCATGATTTCTAAGTGGGAGAACTTGCAAAATAGCAGGGTGTTCAAATACTTATTTTCCTCACTGTATATACACAAATAATTTGTGACATAATCATTGCTATAAATTTTTTTTTGATAAGTTGTGTGCAGTGCTCCTGTATTTTCATTTCCAAATATAATTATAAAAAAAAAAAAAGTTTGATTTGCTTATGCTTTTTCAAGGGTTTTGAAAATGATTATAGATAGGATTCTCTGTGCTTCTTTTTCAGGATGATGTGTAGGAACAGAGGTTATTAGTTTCTTCACAGCTTATAGTTCTCTTGCATAGTGTCGTCCCTGCTGCTTTCAGCTCATCCTGCAACTCTTTTCAGGTGACTTCTGGTTTCTCTCATCTGAATCGTCGTTTGATTAGTTGTGCTCATGCTTAAGATCTTAACTGTAAATTCTTTCAATTTAAACACCGTTTAGGAATTGTCCTTGAGAACTCTAGGTTGCTCCTTTACCTTCACCATGACAACAGCTTTCACCATAGCAACATCTTTGACTGGAAACCTTTTTTGCTGCAGCAGCATTTCTATACATTTCTATGAACACCATTCATATAACCTTTTTATATTTTTAAATATATCGAAAAGTATTCGGATATATTTTTTATATTTAGAAATATATATATATATTTTTTGCTCATATTTGAAAATACACTGGAATACGTGCAACATGTACATCTGCAGAAGGCGGAAGGAAAGTCAGGTTTTTTTTTCTCTCTCATTATGAAGAAGTTTGACTGGCATGCGTGACTAAAGAACACAAAGGGCAAGAGAATGAAAATTCCTGCTTGCCACTTGTCCTCTGCATCCTCCTTCTGCTTCTTTCTCTCTTCCCACAGAACAGCAGTGTCTTTAATCTGTCATTATAGTTCGCTTCATACTTTCATATCCGCCTCTGTTACGGAGATGAACATTTCAAATCCTCTCTCCCCTCCAAACATCTGGAGGGGTTTAGAAACCCATCCCCCCTACTTGCAGCCTAGATTCCAAAGGCAGGCAGCAGGCAGGCAGGCGTGCACACACGTCCCACTGAGGGGAAACACGCCACACGCTGCTGCTTACACAGTGCGTGCTCGGCATGTAACCAGGATCATGTTTCTACACCAGCCAATGACTTACAGAGTTACCTCTCGCACACCAACCCGCTTAAGATGGAGACTTTAAGCATCAGAAATTATGTCTGTTTATGCATTAAATCAATCTACCCTACATTCAGCTGATTCAACCCAACATTCACGTGATCAAGACCTGATCATTAAATGAAATTTGGAAAGGAAAAAGCAAGCAGATATTTCTTCAATAAAGGGTCAAATTTGAATGTGTGAATTACACCAAGGAGCCACAAAATAAATTGCGAACCTTCCATTATTCACAATCTTTATATATTCAAAAGCAAAAACACAAAGTACATTTAAAACTTAATGCCAACTCCATTCTTGCCAACTACAATTCAGATTTTTCACAAAACCTTAACCTTGCAATACTGATTGCTCCATGCTTGCGATTATCAAAAAAAAAAAAAAAAAAAAAAAAAGAAAACCTGACCACTGATTTAATCCCCCTTCAAAAAAGGTTACACCATTTTAGTTTTACAAAAGCAGGATTGGACAGCACAATAAAATACTCAGCCTGGCAGTCGGGAGCTGCTTGGTGGCAGTGGCAAAACTGAAAACTCAGCTGAGCCAGATAGTGGATTTTAAGATGACGAAAAATAAAACCTCACTGAAAATCGTGGCAATGTTTCATCATCAGGAGTTCCATCACTGTTGAGGTTAATAACTGTTCACTCAAGTGAAAGACTGTTCATGGTGATAACCATAAGCCATTGTGGCAAGCTATTAGTATTAATTACATTACAATCCATCTCCAGTAATCTCAAGAATCTTTTGACTATCCATGTGGATCCATCCTCAGCACCCACACTCTATCCAGCAGTAGGGCAACAAGATGACTAGTGCAAAAAATGTTTTCTAAATATTTTAATAATGTAAGTAAGCTTTATCAGAGTAAAAGTATACAGGTTTAGAGCTGGACAGGCTGAAGGATTAAAGTGCCTTTCCATTACAGAAATGAGATTCTGGGAACAGTGACGTTTGAATTCTACAGCCTACACGATGCTCATTTCTTGAATGACTTTTTTTTTTTTTTTTACATAATATCCATTACATAAACATTTAGTTAGTCCATTAGTCTTAATTGCTTCAATATTTACATATTCAAAGGCAACCTTAAAGTGCTTAAAGCTTAAAGTGTGAAAAATATGGACTTGTTTTTCCCTTTTTTTGGTAGAAATAATCAGTTTTCTAATAGCAAACATATGCCCAAGCAGAGACACTCGTTTAGTGCCTCATTTGTTAAAAGTCATTGCAGGCTACGGTACGTTACTTTACAATTATCAAGGCTGAAACGAAACAACAGAAAACTGCACATCGTCTTGCACATAATGATTTGACTCCGGAATTATCTTATAACGTCCCGTAATTACTGATCTCACAGCAGATCATACAAGAACGACACAAACTCAGGACATTAAACAGGCCATTTTTACCTTTTCTACTTGGAGGTATACAAAAAAAACATTTCACACAATTCTAGAGAAATGAAACTTGGATATAATTTAGATTAGTCAATATGCAGCTTGTATAGTGGTACAGATTTACTGTCCTCTAAAAAGAAATCAATATACAGCCATTATTTTTAAAAATATCTGGCAACATATGTAAGTACACCCTGAGTGAACATGTCAAAACTGTGTCCAAAGTGTCAATATTTTGCCCTAATCCTCCTAGGCATAGAATTCACCAGAGCTGCACAGGTTGTTGCTGGGATCATCTTCCACTCCTCCATAATGACATCACAGAACTGCTGGATATTAGACACATGGCACTTCTCCACCTTCTACTGGGGGATGCCCCACACATGCTCAATAGGGTTTAAATCTGGAGACATACTTGGTCACTCCATCACTTTTACCTTCAACAAGGCAGTAGTCATCTTGGCGGTGTGTTTGGGGTCGATTTCATGTTGAAAGACTGCTGTTAAGCCCAGTTTATAAAAGCGAAGGCATCATGTTCTGCTTCAGAATGTCACAGTACATGTTCCCCTCATCCTTTACGCACTGCAGCACCTCAGTAGCAGCAGCATTAATGCAGCCACAGACCATGATGCTGCCACCACCATGCTTGACTGCAGGCAAAACAATTTTCTTGGTACTGTACTCAACAACACGGGGCGCTACACATGCTGGACACCATCTGAGCCAAACAATTTGATCTTAGTCTAAT